>NW_007733382.1:16035-16737 GCF_000696425.1 Galeopterus variegatus | reverse complement strand
TGAAAGGTGGAGCCTTGAAGAGGTGATTGGATTGTAGGACCATGCCATAGCAAATGGATTAAAAATGGTGGTCAGGGCATGGTTCTGATGGCTTTAAAAGAAGAGGAGAGTCTTTCTGCTCTGTTGCTCTGCTGTCTCTGCTTCCACCATCTTGCAGTGTGAGACCTCTGGGTCACTGTTGTTACCACCAGATGGACTTTGGCCTTCCCAGCCTCAGAAACTGTAAGCAATAAATTTGTTTCCTTATAAATCACCATGTATTTCATATAAGCAACAGATATGGACTAATACAGTGCCAAAAGAATAAAATACTTAAGTATAAATATACAAAATATGTACAAGATCTATAGTAAGAAAACTACAAAACAGTGATGAAAGAAATCTAAGATTTAAATAATTGGAGAGATAATTGAAGTTTATGGATAGGAAGACTCAATATTGTCAAGATGTCATTTCTTCCCAAACTGATCTATAGATTTAATCCAATCCCAATCAAAATCCCTGTAGGTTATTTTGTGGATTTTAACATGTGGATGCTAAAGTACATATGGAGAGGAAAATGACGCAGATTAATAAGAACAAAATTGAAAGAAAAGAACAGTTGCAGGACTGACACTGCAGAAAGCAATTCCTACAATAAAGCTACTGTAGTCGAGACGCAGTGGTATTAGTGGAAGAATAGACAGATAGATCAATGGAGAA
>NW_007733382.1:9477-15008 GCF_000696425.1 Galeopterus variegatus | reverse complement strand
TATGCAACAAACTTTTGAAAGTCAAAAATAAGAAAGTGAATAAGCTAATTAACGAAAAGACAAAAGATCTGGACACATCATCATAAAAGATATACAGATGGCAAATAAGCATATTAAAAGATATTCAACATCACATGTTATTAGGGAATTTCAAATTAAAATAATGGTACCATCACACACCTAGTAAAATGGCTAAAATCTAGAACTCTGATGATGCTAAATCCCAGCAAGGATGTGCTGTAACGGAAGCTCTCATTCATACGAAATGGTATAGCCACTTTGGAAAGTAGTTTGGCAGTTTCTTACAAAACTAAAAATATTCAAACCATATGATCCTGCAGTCATGGTCTTAAGTATTGATCTAAATAAGTTGAAAACCTATGTCCACACAAAAACCTGCACATAGATGTTTACAGCAGCTTCATTCATAATTGGCAAAAGTTAGAAGTAACCAAGATGTCTTCAATAGGTGAATGGATAAACAATCTCTGGTACATTCAGACCATGGAATATTATTCAGTGATGAAAAGAAATGAGCTATCAGGACACAAAAAGATATGGAGGAAACTTCAATGCATATTACTAAGTGGCAGAAGCCAATCTGAAAAGGCTACATGCTATATGATTGCAACTACATGGCATTCTGAAAATAGCAAAACTATGGAGACAGTAAAAAGATCAGTGGTTGCCAGAGTTTAGGAGAAAACAGGGATGAACAGGCAAAACACAGAGGGTTCTTAGGGCAGTGAAACTATTCTCCATGATATTCTAATGGTGGATGCATATTATTATGCATTTGTCCAAACTAATAGAATGTTCAATACCAAGAGTAAACCCTAATGTAAATGTCGTACTTCAGGTGATAATGATGTTTCAATGTAATTTAATGGATCTTAACATATGTACACACTAATGCAAATTGCCAATATAGAGGAACCTAAGGGGGGCGGTCAGAGGGTATATAGCAAATTTTTGTAGTTTCTGTTTAACTTTTCTATAAACCTAAAACTTCTCAAAAAGAAAAGTTTATTAGTTTTCTTTTTAATATGAAACTCTTTTACCACTTCAAAAGATTTTTTTTCTCAAATAAGACATTCTTGGTATATTTTAAAAACTAAAGAACATTACATAAATATTTTAAATTTCTATAACTGAATTTCTTTTTAAATAGAAGTAGAGATCTATTTTATGGTGCATATTTTTTACATTCTGAAACCATTAAAGTTCAGTAGATTTTAAATTAAACATATAAAGTTCAACTCTCTATAAGTTAAAATTCATGAAACTAGGTAGGAAATTACCCCGAGAAAGAATGAGTGGAGTGTAAGGGTTAACATAAAATTCTGAAAGTTACTACATGTGCATGTGTGCGTGACACATTATGTAATATATGCATCTATAAAAAAAGATGAAAAAGGCCTATGCTCCTATATGATATCTATGCATCTTAAATATGTTTCAGAGGATTGATTTATAATCGAGAATTTGAAAAGCATGGCATTATCATCAAATTTATAAATCAAATACTATATATTAAATGACAAAAACTTTATTCATATTAAATTCACAAAGAAAGGCAACTTCAAACAAAATATTTCATCATCTCCCTTTAACGCATGACACACATTATGGTAATATCCACATATGTACAAGGGGAGTAATTGAGACTCTGAACCTTGTATGGGAATATTGAAGTTTCTGTGTGTGTGTGTGTTATTTCTATTCATATCTAAGTCTTATAGGATACCAAAAATGTAAGTGCAAGGCGGAAGGCAGATTTAAATTCTGCTTATGAAGGAATTCTTGATTTGGGGATCAGACTTTGCATTTGTTCTTCCTCAGAAATATATCATGTGGAGGAGGGGGCAAGATGTGTAGCTTTCCACAGGAGAGCTCCAGACCAGCGAGTGGACAGCAGAAATCAGAGCAGGAGAAATTCCCAAGCCCCACATCCCATGACTCTAGTCTTTGAGATACAAGAAGAGACACATAGGCAACGCAATAATAAGAGAAAAAAAATCCAAGATATGAAGAAGGAAATCTACAAAGAGATTAATGCCATGAAAAAGGATGTGGCAGAACTCTTGGAACTGAGACTCATTCAACAAAATAAAATCATTTGAGAACTTTAACATCAGACTAAGCAGAAGAAAGAATTCCTGAACTCAAAGACACTGTTTTCAAAATAACCCAAGCAGACAAAAAAAAAAGAAATAAAAAAAAATGAAGAAAATCTCCAAGAACTATCAGAAAGCCTCAAGCATACAAATATCTGAATTATGGGCATTCCAGAAGGGGAAGAAAAAGAAAGAGGCATATTTCATATTATCAACTAGATAATAACAGAAAACTTCCCTGGCACTAGTAAAGAAATGGATTTCCAGATTCAAGAAGCACAAAAATCCCCAAACAAATCAAACCCAAAAAGGTCCTCTCTGAGACACATTGTAGTTAAACTGGCAAAAGTTACAGAGAGAGAATCCTAAAAAGAGTAAAAAAAAATCATCATCACCTATAGAGGAGACACATCAGACTAACAGCAGACTTCTCAGCAGAAACCATGCAGGTCAGAAGAGAATGGGATTATGTATTTAAAGGACTGAAAGAAAAAAACCGCCAGACAAGAATACTAAAGCCAGCAAGGCTGTCCTTCAGATATGAAAGAGATATAGTGTACTTCCCAGATAAATAAAAACAAATGGGAATTCTGCACCACATGACCATCCCTACAAGAAACCCTCAAGGGAGTCCTACACCTGAACCCCCCCCCCCCCAAAATAATCCCCACCACGAACACACTAGGGAGAATAAATCCCACTGGTAAAAGACATAGGCAAATGACAAAGAAGGAAAAACAAACTGTACCATTCCACTCCAAAAATCCAACAAACTGCAAAGTCATACAACAGCAGGTAAAGAAAGGAACAAAAGACACTTAAAATAACTGCACAAAAGCAATTAAATGACAGGAATCAGACAATATCTTTCAATAGCAATGCTAAATGTTAATGGATTGAAACTCCCCACTCAAAAGACATCAACTGGCTAGATGGATTAAAAAAAATAGACCCAACTATAAGCTGCCTACAAGGAACACAACTCGCCTACTAAGGGGGAAATTTATTGCATTAAATGCGTACCTCAGAAAAATGGAAAGATGGCAAGTNTTCATTCATAATTGGCAAAAGTTAGAAGTAACCAAGATGTCTTCAATAGGTGAATGGATAAGCAAACTCTGGTACATTCAGACCATGGAATATTATTCAGTGATGAAAAGAAATGAGCTATCAGGACACAAAAAGATATGGAGGAAACTTAAATGCATATTACTATGTGGCAGAAGCCAATCTGAAAAGGCCACATGCTATATGATTGCAACTACATGGCATTCTGAAAATAGCAAAACTATGGAGACAGTAAAACGATCAGTGGTTGCCGAGTTTGGGAGAAAACAGGGATGAATAGGCAAAACACATGAGGGTTCTTAGGGCAGTCAAACTATTCTCCATGATATTCTAATGGTGGATGCATATTATTATGCATTTGTCCAAACTAATAGAATGTTCAATACCAAGAGTAAACCCTAATGTAAATGTCGTACTTCAGGTGATAATGATGTTTCAATGTAATTTAATGGATCTTAACATAAGTACACAGTAATGCAAATTGCCAATATAGAGGAACCTAAGGGGGGCGGTCAGAGGGTATATAGCAAATTTCTGTAGTTTCTGTTTAACTTTTCTATAAACCTAAAACTTCTCAAAAAGAAAAGTTTATTAGTTTTCTTTTTAATATGAAACTCTTTTACCACTTCAAAAGATTTTTTTTTTCTCAAATAAGACATTCTTGGTATATTTTGTAAACTAAAGAACATTACATAAATATTTTAAATTTCTATAACTGAATTTCTTTTTAAATAGAAGTAGAGATCTATTTTATGGTGCATATTTTTTACATTCTGAAACCATTATAGTTCAGTAGATTTTAAATTAAACATATAAAATTCAACTCTCTATAAGTTAAAATTCATGAAACTAGGTAGGAAATTACCCCGAGAAAGAATGAGTGGAGTGTAAGGGTTAACGTAAAATTCTGAAAGTTACTACATGTGCATGTGTGCGTGACACATTATGTAATATATGCATCTATAAAAAAAGATGAAAAAGGCCTATGCTCCTATATGATATCTATGCATCTTAAATATGTTTCAGAGGATTGATTTATAATCGAGAATTTGAAAAGCATGGCATTATCATCAAATTTATAAATCAAATACTATATATTAAATGACAAAAACTTTATTCATATTAAATTCACAAAGAAAGGCAACTTCAAACAAAATATTTCATCATCTCCCTTTAACGCATGACACACATTATGGTAATATCCACATATGTACAAGGGGAGTAATTGAGACTCTGAACCTTGTATGGGAATATTGAAGTTTCTGTGTGTGTGTGTGTTATTTCTATTCATATCTAAGTCTTATAGGATACCAAAAATGTAAGTGCAAGGCGGAAGGCAGATTTAAATTCTGCTTATGAAGGAATTCTTGATTTGGGGATCAGACTTTGCATTTGTTCTTCCTCAGAAATATATCATGTGGAGGAGGGGGCAAGATGTGTAGCTTTCCACAGGAGAGCTCCAGACCAGCGAGTGGACAGCAGAAATCAGAGCAGGAGAAATTCCCCCTTGAGACACGAAGAGTGTACTCATCTGTAGCACTTCTTACCGGTAACCTCCGATTATTCCTGCCCCAGCTGGCCCTTACCACCTTACGGGTGTGCCAGCGCCATTGTCTGGCCCTGGGGCAGGGATCCATCTTCCTCTGTGGGAGTCCCTCTTGCTGCCTGCAGCAGCTACCTGCGCTCACCGCTGTGTGGTTCATGACATCTAAACGCCGCAGCCTCGACCACTGGAACTGCGCGCCAGGCAAATCCAGCCATGGCCACTGTGCAGACCCTAAACCGCAACATGGGTGTGCCACGACTGCTCCTGGAGCCCCCACTCTGTGAGGCTTCCACGGTGGCAGGCTACAGCCGGTGGCTCGCAAACCCTGCAGCCCCTGCGCTTCAGGCTTTTACTACTTAAAGATCAGAGCAGCTTGGCATCAGCTGTGAGTGCCCTGCTCCTTGCATCTCCCCAGGGAAGGGCTGCAGCAGTTTTGCAGCAGACCTAAGAGCCCTCCATCAACAGCTCCCACAGGGAGTAGCTTGAGCTCCTTTATGCCACTCCTTGAGCCCCACCCTCCTCGCTTCTGCCGGAGTGACTTGAGCTCTTTCACACCAGCCCCAGAAGCCCCACATCCAATGACTCTAGTCTTTGAGATACAAGAAGAGACACATAGGCAACGCAATAATAAGAGAAAAAAAATCCAAGATATGAAGAAGGAAATCTACAAAGAGATTAATGCCATGAAAAAGGATGTGGCAGAACTCTTGGAACTGAGACTCATTCAACAAAATAAAATCATTTGAGAACTTTAACATCAGACTAAGCAGAAGAAAGAATTCCTGAACTCAAAGACACTG
>NW_007733382.1:4325-5278 GCF_000696425.1 Galeopterus variegatus | reverse complement strand
TGAACCTAGAAGATAAAAAAAAAAAAAAAAAGAAACACAACTTGCCTATAAAGACTCTCACAGACTAAAAGAGAAAGTATGGAAAAAGATACACCATGCAAGTAGAAGCCAAAGATGAGCAGAAGTATCTATTCTTGTATCAGATAAAATAGACTGTAAACCAAAAACTATAAAAAAGAGAAAAAGAAGGCCACTATGTAATGATAAAGGTATCTATCCACCAAGAAGACATAACAATCTAAAATATGTATGTTCCCAACATTGGTGCACCCAGATTTATAAAGCAAACATTACTACACCTAAAGAGTGAGATAGACTTCAATACTGTAATAGTAGAGGACCTGAGCATTGCCCTCTCAACATTGGACAGATCATCTAGGCAACAATTCAATAGGGAAATACAAGCTTTCAACTATACTCTAGACTAATTGGACTTGATGGATATATATAGAACATTTCACCCAACAACCAGAGAATATACATTCTTCACATTAGCACATGGAGCATTCTCCAAGATAGATCACATATTAGGTCACAAATCAAGTATCAACAAACTTAAAAAGTGTGAAGTCATTTCATGCATCTTCTCAAACCACAATAGATTAAAACTAGAAATTAAAAACAGACAAAACTTTGGAAATCAAACAAATAATTGGAAATTGAACCACAGGCTTCTGAATGACACATGGGTTAAAGAAGAAATCAAACAGGAAATCAAAAAATTTCTTGAAACTAATGATAGTAGTGACACATCGTACCAAAACCTATGGGATACTGCAAAAGCAGTACTAAGAGGAAAGCTTATTGCAATAAATGCTTACATCAAGAGAATAGAAAGATTTCAAATAAACAACTTAACTTTACATCTTAGGGAACTAGAAAAACAAGAATGATCCAATCCAAAAGTTAGTAGGCAGAAAGAAATAATTAAAATCAGAGCAGAACTAAATGAA
>NW_007733382.1:2199-3495 GCF_000696425.1 Galeopterus variegatus | reverse complement strand
GTTGTTTTTTTGAGAAGATAAACA
This sequence comes from Galeopterus variegatus, assembly GCF_000696425.1. Lineage (NCBI taxonomy): Eukaryota > Metazoa > Chordata > Mammalia > Dermoptera > Cynocephalidae > Galeopterus > Galeopterus variegatus. The sequence continues at coordinate 3,471 of NW_007733382.1, read as the reverse complement.
AAATAGACAAAACACTAGCCAGACTTAATAAAAAAAAAGAAGACAGATGACCCAAACAACAAAAATCAGAAACAATAAAAGGGATATCACAACTGATACCACAGAAATAAAAAAAAAAATCACTAGAGATTACTATGAACAACTATACACGAACAAATTTGAAAATCCAGAGGAAATGGATAAATTTCTAGACACATAGAAACCACCAAGACTGAAACAAGAAGACACAGAAAAACTGAATAGACTAATAATGAGCAATGAGATTGAAGCAGTAATCAGAAATCTTCCAAAAAAGGAAAGCCCAGGACCAGATGGCTTCACTGCTGAATTCTACCAAACATTTAAAGAGAAATTAATGCCTGTTCTTTCCAAAATATTTTTAAAAATTGAAACAGAAACCATTCTCCCAAATTCATTCTATGAGGCCAGCATCACCCCAATAACAAAACCAGACAAATAAACAACAAAAATAATAAAACTACAGGCCAATATCCTTGATGAATTCAGATGCTAAAATCCTCAGTAAAATACCAGCAAACAGAATATGGCAACATATCGAAAAGATTATACATCATGATCAAGTGGGATTCATCCCAGGAATGCAAAGACAGTTCAACATATGCAAGTCAATAAATGTGATACACCATATCAACAAAGTCAAGAACAAAAACCATATGATCATCTTAATAGATGCAGAAAAAGCACTTGACAAAGTTGAAAAGTCATTCATGATAAAGATTCTCAAAAAATTAGGTATGGAAGGAAGGTATCTCAACATAATAAAAGCCATATACAGTAAACCTCCTGCCAATATCACCCTGAATGGGGAAAAGCTGAAAGCTTTCTCCTTAAGATCAGGAACAAGATGAGGATGTCCACTCTCTCCACTCCTATTTAACATAGTATGGGAAGTACTTGCCAGAGCAATTAGACAAGAGAAAGAAATAAAAGGTATCCAAATAGGTAAAGAGGAAATCAAATTGTCTGTGTTCACAGATGACATGATTCTATATAGAGAAAACCCAAGAGACTCTATCAAAAAACTCTTAGAGATGATTATTTAATTCAGTACGTTTGCAAGATACAAAATCAACATACAAAAAACAGTAGTGTTTTTATACTCCAACAACAAACTAGAAGAAAAAGAGGTCAAGAAAGCAATTACATTTACAGTAGCCACCAAAAAAATAAAATACCTAGGAATACATTTACCAAAGAGGTGAAAGATCTCTACAATGAGAATTACAAATCACTTCTGAAAGAAATTAAAGA
>NW_007733382.1:0-948 GCF_000696425.1 Galeopterus variegatus | reverse complement strand
CCCCAAAGTACAGGCAACTAGAGAAAAATAAATAAATGGGATTGTATCAAGCTAAAAAGCTGTGTACAGTAAAGGAAACAATCAATACAGTGAAAAGACATCCTACAGAGTGGGAGAAAATATTTGCAAACTATGCATCTGACAAGGGATTAATATCCAGAATATACAAAGAGCTCAGACAACTTTACAGCAAAATCATCATCATCATCATCATCATCCAATTAAAAAATGGGCAAAGTTGCTGAAGAGACATTTCTCAAAGGAAGACATACAAATGGACTACAGGTATACAAAAAAATGCTAAGCATCACTAATCATCAGGGAAATGCAAATCAAAACCACTTTGAGATATCACCTCACCCCAATCAGACTGGCTATTATAAAAAATACAGAGAATAACAAATGCTGGTGAGGATGGAGAAAAAGAGGAACCCTCCTGCACTGTTGGTGAGACTGTAAATTAGTGCAGACATTATGGAGAACAGTATAGAGGTTCCTTAAACAACTACAGATAGAACTTCCATATGATCCAGCAATGCCACTACCTACTGGAATACATCCAGAGCATTGGAAAACATCAGGTTGGAGAGATACCTGCACTCCCATGTTTACTGGAGGTATAATTACAATAGCTAGGCAATAGAACCAACCTAAGTGTCCATTCATGGATGACTGGATAAGGAAATTGTGGTATATATACACAATGGAATACTTACTACTCAGCCATAAAAAAAGAATGAAATTCTACCATTTGCAGCAACATGGATGAGCCTGGAGAAAATTATTCTAAGTGAAACAATCTAGGTACAGAAAGAGAAATACCACATGTTCTCACTCATAGCCAGGAGCTGACTCCATAAATAAACAAATGAACAATAAAGAGAGACAGAAAGAAAGAAAGAAACAACAATCACAGTAACATGTTGAACTTTTAGAAAACTAGAGGTG
>NW_007733381.1:107035-112101 GCF_000696425.1 Galeopterus variegatus | reverse complement strand
TTTACATGATGAGGATTGAGAGATGCCTCAGAATCCCCTCCATGATCCAAAGAGCTCTGCCCTTCAAAAGTCAGAGAATTCCTTCTGCCTCCAAGGAAATGAACTTTTATTTTATGGGAACCTAGAGGCAGAGGACTAAGGGAAAGGAGTGAATTTGTGTGGGGCTGGCCTTCCTGGGTTAAGATTACTGAAATACGCTTGGGGCTGAATGAACACATTGCTCTTACCCAGATGCACACATCTTGAGTGATTTCAACCCTTCCTTTTCAGGGGACGGTAACTCTGCTTCCCAGGCCATTGCTGCAGCGTTGCTCGCTGTCTGTGCACACTGCCCCACAGGCCGGCTCTTCCTTCCCAGCCCATCTCAGCCTGGCTCATTCCTATCTGTTTCCCAAGACAAATTTGCTGACCATCGCTGGAGCAGGTTGGTTGCTCCTATATAAGACTCTGCTGAGTCCACTGCCACGGTGATTGTCACACGGTGTCCTCATTGTCTTGTGTATTTGCCCCTCTGAGCAGCAAAACTCCTGGAGCGCAGGAGCTGAGTCTTTAATCTCCATCTCCCTGGCATGTGACATGACTCCTGGGGCATAATAGGTCTTCAGTGGATGTCTGAGGAAATCTTTAATGANATTCTTCCTGTGTGGTTTTTCCCTCACTCATTAATTACAGAGCTGAATGCTAATGCTGATTTGATTGGAATATTTCCTACTTAACATTTTATCCCCCGAGCATAGCTTGATAATGTTTACACTTCAGTCATTAATTTAAATAGATTTGTAGGAACAAAAATTCAGATTCAGACAAGACACACTAACCTGCTCATTGTTTGTAGTTTACTTATTGATCATTTGATTGGTTCATACAATATCTACCTTTAGAAAAGCTTTAAGAAAGGTCATATTAGCATACTCAATGCAGTAAGATAAAAAATGATTAAAGTTCAGGTGAATCTGAAGAGTGGGCTATTCTTTCACTTGTGTGCCGCTACATGTGTTCCTTGATGTGATCACATAGTGTTTGTCAAATACCTTTATTCTTTGAGGAAAAAAAAAATAACTGGGCCCATCAAAACGAATCTAGTCTTATCTAGCCACATGGCATTGAATGCTCTAGAATTCCAGCCATGGGCATTCCAACCATTCATGAAACTGCAATTTGGGCAATTTTGCATCTAGCAAACATACCTGAGCCTACCCAGCCATTCTTATATAGACTCCCCTTTGTACACTCTTCTACTTTGCAATTCTGTGTGTGTGTGTGTGTGTGTGTGTGCAAAATTGCAGCATTTAACATTTCTCTCTCTTTTTACTTTTTATTAGCATATTCATTATTGCAAATCCTAATTATTCATTATGCCCTTACTGGACTGCTTTGCTTTTCAAGGTGGAATGCTGTTTTCCTTATCACAAGCTCACACAGAAGAAATAATGGCACTTACAATACTACTATTGTGGAAGCTTGGAAAATGCTAACTAAAATGCTGAAACACTCTCTGGTGTGGGACTAGCTTGCAGCTGTCACCCAAGATAAATGGCGTGAGCATCATCAGCAGTGAGGGTGAAGCCCTGCAGCCTCGGGCCAGGTCATAGCTGCATTCACTCTCTCCCAGAACTGATCCAACAGAGGCCTCATCAAAGGTAATTTATGGATATACACAACCTCTCAATTTGCTCCATTTGGTAGCATTTAAAATTATAATCAAGGAAATTATAGTCAAATTTGTTTTTATAAAAGTCACCATTACTTTTGCAAATTGACTTGCTTTCTAAATGTATAATTTTATGCCACTTCGCAAAAGTGAGACAAAATGAAAATTTGCAGAAGATAAAAATGGTTCATCTTGACAAACAAGTGGTTTACCCTTCTTTTTTTCAAATTGGACAAGATGGGTGAAGCCTAGAAAACTTTATTAAAACTCTGATTTCCCCAAATTCTATTCTGTCCCTTCATTCACTCAGTCCACCTGTCACCAGGCTTCTAGGATGCACTAGACCTGCGCTGCATCCCACAGACACCAGGCCCACCGGGACCCACTGGTTCTCACAAACTCTAGGAGGCATTGACTCAGGAGACATGACTAAGTAAAGAAAGAAACAAACAAGGAGATAATTGGAAACTGTGATGTGTGTTATAAAAGAAATAAGGAGCAATACCAGAAGGGAATTGGGAAGTGGGGGTGCAGGGGAGTGAGTCACACCGGTCCCACACAGCTCTGGGCATGGCTGGCTGGGCTGGGCTCCAACAGACAAGGAAACCAGAGGCAAGAGATCAGGAGTTTAGGAATTACAGGTGAATGCTGACTCTGTGATCCTGGGGCTAATAGCCTCTCTTCCATTTTCCCACACTGTGTGTAAGCCTCAAAAAGCACAGTATGAGTTATAAATACGGTCTGCTATTCCCTTTTTTTTTTTTTTTTTTTCTCTAACATTTTTTCCTCCCCCCTATCCATACTCTAACTTGTCATTTCTATGGATTCTGCAAGAACTCATTGGTTCTGACCCAGGAGCCATTCGTCCCCACCCCTACCCCTTTTTTAAATTGCTGTAAGAACACTTAACATGAGATCTACCTTCTTAACAAATTTCTTAGTGCACAATACAGTACTGTTAAGCATAGGCACAAAACTTTACAACAGATCTCTAGAACTTATTTATCTTACATAATTAAAACTTTAAACCCATTGAATAGCATTGAATAGAAGTCCTTTCAAATTTGATGCCCAGGGAACCCTATCCGTGAGCTCACCTAATACTGGAGATGTGCTCTGTGCTAGTTAAGACCTCACCTAGGCCCTTTCACATCCATGACACAGGAATCCAACAGACTGAGCTGTGGAACGAGGTCATCACAAAGAGCACGTTCACCTGGAAATTCAGAATAGCACACCAGCACCGTGACTGTGGCATCTGGGAATATTGCTGTAGAGGAAGATGCATCATTATTCACTGATGGTTAGCCACCAGTGCTTCCAATCACAGAATCCAGGGCTGTCACATCTGCTGTTACCAACAACCATGTCCTCAAATTTTAGGCATAATACAAACACACTCATCCCCATCACTGGGAAGAGTTGTTTTATTTTTACTATGATTCTGTGTTGTAGGCAGAATAACAGTATAAAAAGATGTTCATGTCTTTATCCTTAGACTTAATCCTTTAATCCTGCAGACTAAACCAGGGACTTAGTATATGTGATTAAGTTAAAGACTTTGAGATGGGAGATTATTTTGAATTTTCTGAGTGGACCCAGGCACGTAAGAGAGAAAAGTCTGAAGTTCAAAGCTGCCAGGGAGAAGTGATGTAACCAATGACCATCCTCGCCTGATTTATCACCTGGCCACTTCCTCTCCTCGGTCCCCTCCCTGTGCTATAGATGCCAGAAATGCAGAGCCATGTGGGCTCTGGAGCTGCCTCTGGGGTTGAAATCCCTGCTCATTACCTCTAGATGTGACCCTTGGACAATTTACTGAACCACCCTGTGCCTCAGCTTCTCCATCTCTAAGATGGGCATAATAAATAGCATGACCTGCTTGTGTTACCATGTAGATTACATGAGCTAATGTTTAACTGCTTAGAATAATAGTGGGCATATAGTTAGGATCAGTATTGTTACTATTACCTTTCCCCTAGTAATTACAGCTCCCAACATTTATTTTAAAGGGAAAAATTTGGAGAAAAAAATACAAGCAGTCAGTCAAAATGCATTGAGTTAGAGCACACAATTTTAGGACTGAAAGAACCCAAGATTTTATCTGATCCAAACTCCTCAGTTTCTGAAACAAGGAGAGAAATCATGTATTTGGAACGGAATGAGCTCAGTGAGTTAATAGCAGGACCCAGCTGGAATCAAGGAAGTCCCAGTGCCAGGTCAACAGGCTTCCTACTGCAGTGTGACCTCACTCTATGGAATCTCCTTCCAGAATCCAAATGGAAAACACATTTGAGAACCACCAAGACAAGTTTTCTATCATGTATCTTTTGATGGGAATTCTTGCTTATTTTTCTCTCCTACAACTGTTTATTTTTATTATTATTGGTAGTTGTCTACCTACAATTGAAAGCAGGAAGAATTACTACCAACCGTTCCCCACTGTGAAGAGACACTAAGTTATATATGAACATCTTTTAAATCTCAGCCTAGATAAAGAAAAGCCATCTAAATTATTTATCATCAAAGTTGTCATTCTCTACTGCACACCAAGTTTTGACAAGACTATAAATGTCACAAGACATACATTATTGGCAAAATTTTGCCTGTTGGGTTCAACAGGTTCATGAATTCTTTAGATTAGAAAACCTTTTTCTAAATCTTTCAAATGCCAGGACACACATGAAGACAATTACACCAAGAAAATAACTGCAGTTGGAATTGGATGGCCTAGTTGCTATTCTGGCCACTTACCAAAAGTGTTCTAAATAAAATGTGCAAGTATTTACATGATGAGGATTGAGAGATGCCTCAGAATCCCCTCCATGATCCAAAGAGCTCTGCCCTTCAAAAGTCAGAGAATTCCTTCTGCCTCCAAGGAAATGAACTTTTATTTTAAGGGAACCTAGAGGCAGAGGACTAAGGGAAAGGAGTGAATTTGTGTGGGGCTGGCCTTCCTGGGTTAAGATTACTGAAATACGCTTGGGGCTGAATGAACATACCGCTCTTACCCAGATGCACACATCTTGAGTGATTTCAACCCTTCCTTTTCAGGGGACGGTAACTCTGCTTCCCAGGCCATTGCTGCAGCGTTGCTCACTGCCTGTGCACACTGCCCCACAGGCCGGCTCTTCCTTCCCAGCCCATCTCAGCCTGGCTCATTCCTATCTGTTTCCCAAGACAAATTTGCTGACCATCGCTGGAGCGGGTTGGTTGCTCCTATATAAGACTCTGCTCAGTCCACTGCCATGGTGATTGTCACACGGTGTCCTCATTGTCTTGTGTATTCGCCCCTCTGAGCAGCAAAACTCCTGGAGCGCAGGAGCTGAGTCTTTAATCTCCATCTCCCTGGCGTGTGACATGACTCCTGGGGCATAATAGGTCTTCAGTGGATGTCTGAGGAAATCTTTAATGA
>NW_007733381.1:102079-106273 GCF_000696425.1 Galeopterus variegatus | reverse complement strand
TGTGACATGACTCCTGGGGCATAATAGGTCTTCAGTGGATGTCTGAGGAAATCTTTAATGAATTAATTAAACCCCAAATCGTTTAGCCATCTGGCAGGGGGGTCTCAGGGCATGTGCTGGGAAAGCCATGCTCTTGAAAGAGTATTGGGATGGGCGTGAGGAGCTTCACACTCTAAAGATAACGCTCAGTCTACTTCATTGTGGGATAAACAAAGAACCATGCCAATGAGTAGCAAATGGCCTGTGAAACACCTCCTGTCAACTGCAGTTAGTAGGTGTTTTACCAATCTGAAATTGACTAACCAGTACCAATAGCAGGAGAAGGAAAGTGCTATGGAAAAGTCATGCTCCTGCCACACAGGAAGATACAAACATAGCCTTGGCACATGTAAATTATCACACCTACATCCCTGTCATTGACACTAGATGCTTCCCAACATTACCCATGTAGAACTCAGAGTAGTGAGAAGGGATGAGGAGGGTACCTCGCAAGAAACCCAGGCTGAATATTACTTTACAGTAATGCAAAAGTATCCACCTAGAGCAAAATTGTACAGGCTCTTTGGGGGTTGCTAAGTACCAAACACAGAGTGGTAAGATGTATTAAATTTAAAAACCTATTTATTGTGGCCATTGAACCTATGCAGATTATTTGGGGGCCCAGTCTACACTGTTTTCCTAACTAACATTTAAAAGCATCTGTTTACTCTGACTGTAAGTCCATATTACAGTCCGAGTTACCAGAACTACAACAGGAGCTGAGTAAAACTGCTTGAGGAATTAGCACAAAGCGAAATTTTACAAGATGAAATCTAAACTGAAAATGAATGCCTTGTCTTTGTGGCCTGGTTATTTAAATGAAAGAATGTACATGGGCCGTCAAGTGCACCGAATGAACGCACCTGTGAGAGGAGCCGACGTGCAAAGTCCTGTCCCACAGTCAGGTGCGTGCAGAGAGCACCATCCACTCCTAGAACATCCACCTCTGTAAGAAAAAGCCGGATGCCACTGCCAGGTTGCAGAAGCAACTCCAGCAAAGAGAGGTGTGTTCACAACAAAGTGCTGTGTGTTGTGATAGATGTTTTAAACATCTATTTTTCTCATGGAGGTCAGAACTGATGGCGCCTCCAATAGTAATTGGTCTTGTGAAACTGCCTGCTTAATGCTGCACTCTGCTGTCAGGCATTTACCCATGGCCCTTTATGAGGGATGTGGAACATAACCCTGCACCAGGCGTGGACAGCTGGGCAGGGGGCCTGCAGGCTGGGGCTACATACTGCACACCCCCCCCGCCCCCATTGACTTGGGTGTGGCAGAATTCTGACCTGAGCACTATCCAGAAATGGTGAAAAACAGCAGGCACTTTGACTAGTGAAGGGCAATTAAAAGTGTCAAAGATGACAACCAGGGCTCAGTTTTACCTGTGATACAACAATGCTGGTCTCTCAGAGATAGAAGGGAATGGATTTTTCAAGGCAAAGGGGACTGTGGCTTCAGGCTTACTTGCCTTATTAGAGTCCATGAGCAATTTATGTGTACATCTTAAGGCTAAATGAGACTCACAAGAGAGGATTTGACTAACTCATGGATGCAATAATGTGGGGAGATATTAAGGTCTCACCTCATTTGTTCCCAGGTGAGGTGAATCACTAGAATGTTCCTTTTCTGCAATGATAACCCCACATGCCTCCCCATCCTCCAAGCCCATGTGAGCCAACAGGAGGGCCATGACCAGCTTTCTTTAACCGGGAGCTACTGCTCACAGACAGCCCATGGGAACCCCCTCATCGAGTTAAACATCTATTTCTCAGTCTTTTGTGTAAAAAAGTGTACATCTCATCAAAGTCATCCACTGAAGCATATTTAGAATGTAAGAAGAAGGCACAGTTCTGCATATAAGGGAACATGCACCAGGCCTCTGGGCAAAAGAGTGCCCATCAGTAAAAGTCCCTAATTTTACTCTGCAACTCCTAGCTAAAACCAGAAAGTAAACGGGAGAAAAAAAGTGAGAGGTGAGAGAATATCATAATATAAAGAAGCCCCTAGTTTGAGGAATTGGACACCAGCCTAGCATCAAGAATGGAGTTCAGGAATTTGGAGTCTTTCAGGCCCTTCCTAGTCCAGATGAGAGCTCCTGCGAAAGCAGATTGAGCAAACATGTTAAAGCTGCCCGGGGAGGATCGGGGCAGAGGACTGAAGGAATAAAAACGGAGGAAGACACCCAAGCCATAGCTGCTGATACTGCACTAAGGTGGCTGGAAAGCGGGGCAGGGAGCAGGGGAGAAATGAAGACTTCGGAGCCTTCAGGGTAGGGGGCCTCCTCCCCAGAGCTGGAGCCAGAGCCAGTGGGATGGACTCTCCCCTGCTCTCTCTCCCCTCGCCCAGAGCTGCAGTTGCTCAAAATGGGCAGAGAACGGCCTGTTTGCTTTGGGAGCAGGATGTTGTAATAAACCTTCCTCTTATTATTTTTTTCTGATGATGATTGGCTAACACCACCAAATACCAGCTGATGCCTGCAAATGAGCCTGAAGCCAAGGTCCCCTTTGCCTTTAAAAATCCATTCCCTTCTTTCTGTAGCCAAGGTAGGGGCACCTGAAGTCTCCTGGACTTTTTTTCTCATCTCTGCTTCCAATAGTGGAGCCAATTGGATATTCTTTGAATCTCTGTGTTCATATAAAACTATTCATACAGGAGCAAGAAATAGGGAATCCTTGAATCAGGAAGGATTCTCAGAGAGGGTGTACAGCCCCATGCCTATGCAACAATAAGTATGAGGGTATCTTAAGTTCCTAGTGCCTTCTTTTGAATCCTCAACAATCAAGCAATGCTGAGTCATCAAAGACACAGAATCATAGCCAGAGGCACATTATCTATTGATCAGGAGCCTGTGCTTTGCCAGCAGACCAACCGGAGTCAAATTCTACTTTGATCTCTTGCGAGACCTTTGACCCAGTGCAGCTGCTTATCCATATCTAAGGAGCTTATTTCACTTCACTTACATAAAATAATAACGATTACAGTGATGTGCACTCATTATAGAAATTCCAATAAAAAATATACTGTGTGAGAATCCTTGCATGCAACAGTCCACCATCTTTCTAACTACCCTCTTTAGAGAAAACCAGTGCTAGCCTGTAGTTATCCCAATTTACTAACTTATACTGGTACTACCTGGGTAGAAGAGGCTACCTCCCTGAAATATTGCCACTACCAGATTTTTCAAAGTAATTTAGTTTTTTGGTTTTTATTTTGTTTTTCAGTCTTATCAGAAGGTGTAAGAAGGTGGCTCTTTTAATTTCATTTAATCTCCATATTTCTGATGACTGAAGTGGAGAATTTTCATTTTTCATTGACTACTTCTGTGTGTGTGTGTGTGTGTGTGTGTGTGTGTGTGTGTGTGTGTTTTAACTTCAGAGAATAAAGCTGATTTGTTATTGTTTTATCCTGGCCTGAAGAGTCATTATGGTTTCATTTTATGCTCTCTAAAGGGCTAAATTCAGAGAATTTTTTAACATACTATAGAATTCACTTTTTGGATTTTGGCAAATTGTGCCACCACAATCATAACATAGAAAATTTCATTCACCCAGGCATCCCCTTTGTAGTTAATACCTCCCGCACCCTGGCAACCACTGATGTAGTCTCCACCCCTGTAGTTTTGCCTTTTCCAAAGTGACATATAAGTGGATTCTTACAGTGTGTAACCTTTTTTAAATTAGCATATTCATTACTACAAATCATACTTGTTCTTTATGGCCCTTATCCAATCTCTCCCATTCCCCCTCTCCCTCTCCCGTCCAATAACCATACATTTGTTCTCTCCATCTGATAGATGAACTGTTCTTCTGTTGATCTGTTGCCTAGATGATCTGCCCAGTACGAGACAGGTGAGATCAAGTCCTCCCTTATTATCGTAAAGCAGATGCTTCTTCTACTACTCTGGAGTGTGCTTTGTGGAGAGAAACCCTTCTTTTTTTTTTTTTTTTCTTGTCTCCTCTGGTGCCTCTCCCATGTCAATGCAGTTGAGAGTCTGACATGCCATCTGCACGGTGGCTGTGCTGGCTATAGAGACTAGCTGCTTTTGCAGCAGCTATGATAATTTCAGTGGCTATGGTGGGCAACCCATGCGGAAAATGGTATTTTTGGTGTGCTCTTTTCCTGGCTGCAGCTGGGTTTGGCTTTTCCTGGCTCCAT
>NW_007733381.1:98790-101489 GCF_000696425.1 Galeopterus variegatus | reverse complement strand
ATGGTATTTTTGGTGTGCTCTTTTCCTGGCTGCAGCTGGGTTTGGCTTTTCCTGGCTCCATACCTCAGGACCCCACTGCGGCCAGTGTCTAGCTCCACTTCTCTATTATTTATAAACGCTCGTTCGTATTATTTGTCAATTACCTATTAGTTGCTTTTGCTGTGCATTTTTTCTATGTCAAATTTTAGAATCCTGTTGTTGGCTGCCTATATTAAATAATTCCAGCCCATTTGTTACTTCGTCTATTTTGATTGTATTATTCATTCTAGAAAAACATAATTTTACTAAGTCAAATTTATTAATGCTATTTTTACTTTTGTCTTTTGCTTTAGATGTTTATTTAGACAGTTATTCATTGTTCCAAGCTTATAAATTATATTGGCTTCCAGTATTTAATGCGTCTGTAATTATTTTGTATACTATTAGGTAGATCTTTTTTTTATTGGAATATGGAATTGCCTAATATTTTTATTGACTAATAGATGTATCATGAGCCCATACAGAGATCTCATACATATATTAAGGGATTTGAACTTTATGTCTTCCAAGCACTGAAAAAATCATTGGATGTTTTTATTAGGGGGGTAAACACGATTAAATTTGTTTCTACATCTAAAATACCAATCTCCATAGAGTACAGAAAAAGGATTAGCAGATCAAGAATGCACATATTCTTAGAATTGATTATGTCCATATTTCTCTTTGACATTAAATGTCATGATTCTAAGATAAGAATCTCAAAAATGCCTTTTTTTTCTTTTATGTGTGTCACATGGAGTTGACCAAAAGTTACATTCTGTGAAGACACATCAAGGACTGGTATTAAGTTTTCCAAAGATGGAAAAAACAGTTTTGAGTTTGTAAGAAATTAGAAATTCTAAAACACCAACAACTAAGAACAAATTCAAAATTGGATTCTGAACCCAACAAGATGTCTGTATTTTGCTTATAATGCTTTTCAGAATGGTGAGACCCCAAGAAAGTTTATGTGACAATTTCAAAGATCATGTCATGCAGCAGGTCAACTTAGGAATTTTTTTTTTTTTTTTTTTTTTTGTCTTTTGTCTTTTTCCGTGTCCGGCAACGGATCGNCAAAGAAGGTGTGACATTGGGGAGTAGAGGGGATTCAGCCCCAATTCCTTTGAATAAGAATGGCAGACCAGTGCTGTGATACTCCCTTGACCAGATACCACCTAGGAAGCCAGTTTTATTAAATTTGTATTTATTTATTATTTTGTAATATTTCTCAATATTTGGGGAGGAAGTAGGGAGTAAGATGGGCACTGAACATGGTTATTTCTTGCTTCCAGTAATTAAATATCTAAGATGTTTCTGGGAGTCAGCAGGTTAAATTTAATAATAGATGGAAAATTCAGCCATGGGGAGGTTTTGGGGCCTGTGGCTGTGGAGGGGACACCCTTGCCACTTGCTGGAGCTAGGAAGGTGCAGAGATAAGCACTAGGACAAGGGGAACACTCAGAGGTGAAAGCTGCTCTCCGGGGAGAGACTCCATGTGGATGTGGATACACAGGAGTGAGCGAGGTCACCAGACTGTGCACTTGCCACATGTTCGAGTTTGCTTTTTTTGTGTGTTCGCTAGTCCTGGAAATCTGAAGTGATTCGTGTTTATCAGTCGTGTGTTTCCCCCACGGCAGCTCTCCTGCATTCATGTAACACACAGGAACAGGAATTCGGGGCAGCTCACCTCTCCCTGGCAGACGAGGAAAAGCTGCCAAAGGCAGGGCCGTGGTCCAGCCCCATGCACCTCATTTCTCTCTTCACAACAGCGCTCTGTGTTGGCTGAAGGGGACACTTTGTGTCACCTCCCGGGTAAGGATGCTGTGGGTCCTGACACCCCTTCAGGNGGGAGCGCCGCCGCGCTTCCCAAGTGGCACACTATCCAGTGCGCCACCGGGCCGGCCCCAACTTAGGAATTTTATGATCCAGATGAGGGTAGGTGTGTGTGTGTGATTTGCAAAACTAAGACTTCAAATAAAGGGCATTTAATTAAAAAAATGGGAGTCATGTGGTGAACAAAGTTAGCCCTTTCCATGGACCAAATTCAGTGACTTCATTCGTTCTCTGATGCGTGTTCTCCCACTTGAGGAATTATGAAGTGATGTTCTGATTATTTATTGCTGTGTAACAAACTATCCCCAAACTGAGGATTACAACAACAATTCATTATTACTTCTTACAGTCCTGGAAGTTGATGGTTCAGCTGGACATTTCCCTCTGGGTTGGGGACTGGAGACATCTGAAGCCTCTTTAATTGTATGCCTGGCATCTGGCCTGGGGTGGCTGCAAAATCTGGGTACATAAGGTATCTTATGCTGTGGGTAGCCTGGGATTCCTTGTGGCACAGTGGTCTGAAGATAGTCATGTTTCTGACATGGCACCTGGATTCTAGAGGAAGTGGTCTGAGACATCAAGGCAGAAATTCCATAGTGTCACACAGGCTTCTTCTAACCTGCTTTGGAAGTCCCACTCTGTCACTGCACCACATTCTCTTGGTTGCATGGGGCCAGCCTGACTCAGTGTGGAGGGAATTTCCCTAAGGTGTGAATACCAGGAGGCATGTTTCACCTTGGAGACAAGTTACTGCAAGGTTATGTTCATATCCCGGATGGCAGTGGAGCAAAGAAGGTGTGACATTGGGGAGTAGAGGGGATTCAGCCCCAATTCCTTTGAATAAGAAT
>NW_007733381.1:93191-97059 GCF_000696425.1 Galeopterus variegatus | reverse complement strand
TCCAAGACTCACAGGGTTAACAGAAGGACAGAACAGAAGGGGGGACAGAGACCACTGCAGGAGGGGCCTGAAGCCTGGGTTTCCAGACCTTTGATTTTACAGCCTTGGCTGGTAACTCCATCCGCTTGGACTTCATCCTCCTCAAAACAACACAGGGTTAGAGCAGCAGATCTCTGACCTTCTGTGGCTTTCAGATGAGAGCACGACTGATCATGAGCCATCATCACAACACTGTTGATTTCACCCACTGGTCGTTTCCCATGTATGTCTTTGAAATCTGATATATGCCCAGAATCTGGGACTACAGATGCCCCGGACAAGCCATGGCTCTCAGCAGCCCCCACAATAATGAAGAAACAGATACACAATTGTTTTCATTAAATTAATTGATGTAATAAAGGTAATGAAGGCTTAAGGTTTGTCAGGAAAATAAATGATCTCTCACCTGACACTTCACAATTTGACATCATGTAAGGCCATGGCCATAAAAGAGTCCATACCCACAAGTACTTGTAGTAACGGGGAGGGGTATGACCAGGTACCTCTTAACAAGGCTCTTTTTGTTTATGATTCCAGGGGATTTAATACAATAGTTTATCAGATGTGCATGCTAGATTAAAGTCTTACTACCTTCTCTGTCACACTCTTGACAGGTCATTACACTCTGAGACAATTAAAGTATTCAACTCATAAATTAAGATATCCAAACTACACCTCCAAACCTGAGACTTTAATAGACGCATGACAAATAGTCTATGTGGCATTAAACATTTCTCCAATAACTGTCATGTGCAACATCACATTTCACTATCTCATAAATGTGTGAGGTACACAAGTGAGGACAATGGCAGTTCTGGGAGACTAGTTCATCTTCGGAAGTTTTCCAGCTGGTAAATGTTATCTAAGAATGTCATATGCTGGCTTTTTAGGCTGAAATCTTGCTTTGTTTGTTGAAGCAAAGGACGCCACCTCTAGCATGGCTGCACACAGGGGCACATCACACCAGGTGTGCGTCATACGCCCACTGATGGTAAGTCACAACAGAGCAGCGTCTCCTGATAGACGTCAGCCAGCTCCCCCGCGCAGCCCCTTCGGGACTTGTGTGCAGTCTCCTAACCATCGCAGCTCTTGCCTCCTGTCATCTTTGCTCCACCTGTAGGTTTTAAGCTGTTCTCCGATAGGTTATATTGTTGACTGTTCTGCTGTAGGAGGTGCCAGGTCTCTGCACAGAGCGAGCTCAGAGTGAGCTCGGGGTGACTTGGTGTCACTTAATCCCATGGGCAAAGGTCCAGGGAGAGACCCCAGTTCTCAGAGAAAATCAACACAGTGAGCTGGTGTCAGGTCATCAGGGAGAGGACTCAAAAGTCAAGGGCAATCGTAAGTTCACGTAAAGTCAGATTTGAGAGCCGAAGACTTGGAATAAATAGGGAGGAGCTCAGTGAAGGATGACGTTTGCTCTGCTTGATTTGCCTGCAGGCAGCTGGTGTGGTTTGAACATCACATATTGCACATAGGTATTGATATTCAACTCTGTACCCAACAGATATGTACAATAAACTATGTTACAATAAAAATAATAATAATAAAATCCCAGAGGCTGAGAAGACACGAGCAGGGCTCACAACACCCCATTAACACCTAAGGGGAAAGGTGAGGTGAGGTGGTAGGAGGGTTGGGCTATGCCTGCAGCAACCCCACTGATGGGGTCAGAGCAGGATGCTAATTCCCAGCCAAGAGCCCCTTTGGCCTGCCTGGAACCCTGTGCTTGGTTTTCCACTCCATCAGCTAAAATGAGCATATTCATCCAGGAGTGGTGGTTGCATGGCTTTCAGAGGCTCTTGGATAAAACCGTTCTCTACATTGTCCTTGATATTTCTTGCAAGGACAGAATCGCTTGAAACTTAATTCGTAAGACTGACATGAGACTAACCTGCACAAGCCATTTAACTCACTAGTGTCCCAACAAATACACATCTCAAGTTCTTGATGTGAGAAGCCGTGCATACACAGCTGATGCACGTCCTCTCTAACCCTTACTGCTCTTGTGCTAATGAAGGATGCTAAATGCAATCATGTAGAATGAGGAAGCAGACAGTGGAATCGCTGTTTCCCTCTGCATCTCTGTATTCAATGGCATCTGGCAGGGCAGGTCCCACACCAACTGGGGCTGCGACCCAAAGCTGACGAGTCAGCAGAGCAGGCAGATGTGTGTGTGTGTGTGTGTGTGTGTGTGTGTGTGTGTGTTTAAAAATAATAATAATAAAATCCCAGAGGCTGAGAAGACACGAGCAGGGCTCACAACACCCCATTAACACCTAAGGGGAAAGGTGAGGTGAGGTGGTAGGAGGGTTGGGCTATGCCTGCAGCAACCCCACTGATGGGGTCAGAGCAGGATGCTAATTCCCAGCCAAGAGCCCCTTTGGCCTGCCTGGAACCCTGTGCTTGGTTTTCCACTCCATCAGCTAAAATGAGCATATTCATCCAGGAGTGGTGGTTGCATGGCTTTCAGAGGCTCTTGGATAAAACCGTTCTCTACATTGTCCTTGATATTTCTTGCAAGGACAGAATCGCTTGAAACTTAATTCGTAAGACTGACATGAGACTAACCTGCACAAGCCATTTAACTCACTAGTGTCCCAACAAATACAAATCTCAAGTTCTTGATGTGAGAAGCCATGCATACACAGCTGATGCACGTCCTCTCTAACCCTTACTGCTCTTGTGCTAATGAAGGATGCTAAATGCAATCATGTAGAATGAGGAAGCAGACAGTGGAATCGCTGTTTCCCTCTGCATCTCTGTATTCAATGGCGTCTGGCAGGGCAGGTCCCACACCAACTGGGGCTGCGACCCAAAGCTGACGAGTCAGCAGAGNTGAAGGATGCTAAATGCAATCATGTAGAATGAGGAAGCAGACAGTGGAATCGCTGTTTCCCTCTGCATCTCTGTATTCAATGGCATCTGGCAGGGCAGGTCCCACACCAACTGGGGCTGCGACCCAAAGCTGACGAGTCAGCAGAGCAGGCAGATGTGTGTGTGTGTGTGTGTGTGTGTGTGTGTGTGTGTGTGTGTGTGTCTTTATGAGAACATGAGTCTGAGTGTGTGCTTTTAGAATATGTTTGAAAGTGTGTTTGTGAGTGTGTGGGTGTGAGTGGATGATGAGAGCATGCTTGAGTGTTTGTGATTGCGTGTGTGAGTGTGTGTGTAGGAAGATGTGAGTGTGTAACTGTGAGTGGAGGGTGTATGAGTCCATTTCTGTTGCTTATAACAAGATACCTGAAACTGGATAATTTACAAAGAAATAAAATTTATTTCTTACAGTTGCAGAGTCTGGGAGTCCAAAGTCCCAGGAACACATCTGACGAGACCTTGTTCTTGGTGGTGATTCCACAGGGTATCACATGGTGAAATGGCAGAAGCAGAGACAGCNCTTGTTCTTGGTGGTGATTCCACAGGGTATCACATGGTGAAATGGCAGAAGCAGAGACAGCGAGCTCCTCACTGGATCTCCTTTTAAAGCCCTCAGAACCACACCCACGACCACCATTAAGCCATCATTGGATTAATCCATTCACTAGGGCATGGTCCTCACAATCTAATCACCTCTTCAAGACCCCACCTTTCAATTATCATAATAGGATTTCCCACCCTCTTGACACTGTCACAGTGGGGATTCTCAATGAGCTTTGGGGACATCTAATCCACAGCACATGGGTAGGTGTAAGTGTTTATGTGTGTGTGTGAGTGTAAGTATGTGGATGTGAGAGAAAGTGTGTGCGAGATGGGGTGTGTGTTTGTGTATGCTTGGGATTGGGGAGTAAGAAAGGGTATTGAGGGCCGGCCCGGTGGCGCACTGCTACAGTGTGCC
>NW_007733381.1:84179-92624 GCF_000696425.1 Galeopterus variegatus | reverse complement strand
TGCTCCCGCCGAGGGTTCGGATCCCACATACAGACCGGCCACTCACTGGCTGAGCAAGGTGGGGAGCAACACCGAGGGTTGCGATCCGTTGCCAGTCACAAAAAAAGAGACAAAAAGGAAAAAAAAAAAAAAAGAAAGGGTATTGAGAGAGCTTCCTACACTCTTAGGGAAATATGGACACTAGAATTTTGTGCAATCTGTGTGTGCATGTCCTGCTGAAACTTCACACTGCCCATAAGAGCTTGGAAAAATGATGTCGAGTCTTCAAAATGAAAAATGACATTCCTCATGAGCACAGTGTCCCCATTCTTTATTCTTATCGTGGCCCTGCAGTGCCTTTATCTTGACAGCAGCTCTCAATTCACATGCATTCTCCTTATCAATGGAAAGAAAGCCCGCTAGAAACGGCCATGCAGATCTTTCTCTTTCTTATTTCATTTTTTAGGCTGTCCTTTCAGTCCCTTCGTACTTTCAAAATATATGACATCAGTGTCATAGGCTTGATCACTTCAGGTTAATAACTTTAAAAAGAAATGATTTGGAAAAATCTGTTTGCTAATTGTAGATTCTGCTTCCATGCACCAATTAAAGCAACTTATGTAACAAAATCAGCAGAAAAGCAGAGGGATTTTTGAAACTGCCATTTCTGTTTTGCCCTGAGGAATCCCCCTAAATGGGCACTGAGAGCTTGTCTGGAAGCTCTAAGCAGGGAGCGTGGCTGCAGTATTTTGCCATCTCAGGGAAGAACATTCCTCCTCCACAGGGGAAGCCCTCCTTTCACAGGAAGCTTGCAGGGCTGCCGTGGAGCAGGGGAGAATGGGCCATCACAGCTGCCTCTTCTGCCAAATCTCTGAGGAGACGAGCAGTGACAGCTCACATTCCCCAAAACAGCTTCTTTCAACTGGAACTTCTCGTAGAAGAGGGAAACACATTCACTTAGGAGAAGACGAACCATTGGAACATTCCACGGATGAGATCCTCAGGCAGAGAGTCAGACATGAAGCTTCAGCTTCAGGATTTCATCTTGAAATGCTCAAGTTTTAAAATATTGACATCCCCATATAGAAATGTTTATTATTAATTTTTTGAGAAATCTTGCCTTGTCTATGAGCATCAAAGCTCATATTAGAAAGTTGTTAACTACAGACTTTTGAGACCCAAACAAAGAGCTGTTAGTGGTCTCAATATGGGTGAGCTCCTGTGACAATGGCACTGAGCTGCAGCCCCAGGAAAACAGGGATGGAGAACCTTTTATCCTGTGCCCTGGCCTTTGTCATTGGTCCACTCTGCAGCTCTCTACAGTGGCTGCCACTGCCATTATGTTGGGAGGCGACCTCCAGGGAGAAGGTTCAGCTGAGTCAGGGATCGCATCACTGACAGATTGTGATTCCACATGGTACTGGCTGCTTTTCCTTTTAGAAAAATGCAGATAACATTTGTCCCTCATCTATTAATATCAATATGTGTATAATATATATTGATTTAGTTGAATCTATTGAGAAAATGTTGCTTATGATTTGTTTCTTTATGGATTTTCACTATTGTGGTCTCCATGGTTTTAGGATTAAACCCAGAGCCAAAGAGAAAATACCTGGTAATATTGTGAAAGGCATTTTAGTGTCATTTCTAGCATTTTAGATGGCCATGATATTTTCATTTCCAAGAACAGCACCTGAAGCAGGGACTCTTGCCCTGGGCTTTTCTTACTTACTTAATATAGAGATTCAGAAGGGTTTTAAAACCTCTTGATCAAACAATGTGGGGACAGAAAGCCAGTTCCACATATTAATGATACCCGTTACCTGGGTCACCTGCAGAGGGCCTCTCTTAATGTTTCTACAGGAACACCCCTGGGCATGTACTAGTTTTCCCCCAGCCTCAGAAAGGCAACCCAACACTTTTCCACTGTTTGTGTGCACTGCAAAGAACTGACAAGGAAGGACGGAAGACAAAACCAAGATTCTACACTGAGCACTAGAGGACTTTTCATTATTAGAGCAAATATATTCAGATGATGAAAATTCCTGTATTGCTTTATGAGGACCATGTTTTGTATCCCGTGATAAATGTATCTCATTCAATGGAGCTGAGAATAAATATTCAATCTTAAGAGACTTTGATCTTTTTTATTCATTAAAAAAAACCCAGGTTTTTGGCTTTGCACAAATGCTGAGACTAATCAACAAATTTTGTGTTTAGAGAAAAAAATTAATCAGGCTTCCAAAATGAGATATTCAGAATTCATGGAATGTAGAGGAAATGAAGTGTTTTTAGTAAAAGCTAGGACTAAATTTAAAAATGCATCCTGACATGGTTGAAAAAATTTTGGGTTTGGAACCTTTGGAAAATATAAGTTCAGCATTGGTGTTGCCCTCCCAATACAGAGGCTAGAAAAATTAATAAAAGAGAAAAGATCAAATCAGATTTATCCATTTAGATATGAAGAGAGGAGATGCATTACAGGAAAACAAAATAAGTCAATTGCCAATCAATGAATTACAAATTAAACTCCGTGTAAATAGGGATGTATTTATTTAAGTGGAACTAAAAATAAAAAAATATTGAGTATATTGCCCTAATTGTACCACAACCATTTTAGTTTTGTATTCATTAGCTCCACATTGTTTTGGACAACTTGATATTAACTGTCTGTACTTGCAAACAAGTTGCTGAATTTGAAGTCTGTGGAAGCATATCACATCCTCACCTACACTCTACAAAACCATTGCTACTGAGGCAAATTTTCTACTCCTAGGCACATCATCTTGCTGCTGCATGTTTTAGCCAAGAATATGATTGCTTAGTGGAAGGCAAACTACACTACTTCGATATTCCACTTTCTTTGGAAGAAATGGAGAATAAAATAAATATAGGTACTGTATTCATTTTGTTATTACTGCCATGACAAATTACCACAAACTTAGAGACTTAAAACAACAATATTATCATCTCATAATTCTGTAGGGCAGAAATCCAGGTGATTTGGCTGATTTCCAGGTCCTGGTCTCCTACGTCTGAAATCAAGGTGTTAGTAGAGTGTCCTCCTTCCTGGAGGCGGTAGAGCATCCACTTCCAGGCTGGTTTGCTGATTGGCGGAACTCACATCCAGGTGGACGTAGCATTGAAGTCCCGTGTCCTTGCTATCTTTTGGGTCGGAATGCTTCTCAGGTTCTAAAGGACACTTGAATTTCCTGGCTCATGACCCCCTTCATCTTCAAAGCTGTGCTCGAGTTTCTTCTGTTTCAAATCTCTGGTGCTGGCATCTGCCTCATGTCTCTACCTCAGCCGGAGAAAGTTATCTGCTTTTAAGGGCTCATGAACTTCTTTGGGGAACCATTATTCTTCCTAACTCTATTCCTGTTTTTAAATAATACTGAAGGTTTAACAATTGTTCCAAGATAAGTGTCTGCCATTTTGGAATGAAATATTAGAATTTTGACTTTGAATTACTTGGAGTTAGTTAGTACTGCATTACATTGTTTAAATACTTTAAGGATATAGCTCTCATATTGATTCAATTAAATTAAGTGCTTTATGCCACACACATTCATATTTTATATATTTATATTATATAGAAGATCTAAATATATATTGGTAAATGGCATAGGTATACATGGGTGTGCATATTCAAGGTGTGAAATAATAGTCACTGATTTTTTTTTATCTGTATTGAATAAATTTCTAGTGCCTCATTACTTTTATCTTTTTATCGCTCTTTGATACTTGTTTGCTGTTTGTTGTTCCTGTTGTCATTTATTTTTATGATTAGCATTTATTACCTAAGTCTTTAATGAAACTGTTAAAGATCGTTTCATTGGGAAGTAAAATAACTGTTTGATAAATACGATGTAGATCTGGTTTCATTCTACATATTGTGTCCTATAATATAATAGACTATCTTAGGACTCTTCCAAAATGTAATACCTTATCTCTTAACCCAAATTCTACAATTACTCTCAGTTAAAAGGGGAAACTGAAGCGATAATGGTTTGCATTTCACTTATCTTATACTGATCCTATGTAATTTTTAAGGTCATAAAATTTTGTATTCATATTTGTTAGAATCATATATTTAACTTTTAAATTACAAAGTGACTTGATTCTTTAAAACCACTTTATGGAGGTATGATTAACATACAAAATCTACATATTTAATGTGTATAACTTGATGAGTTAGGAGATAAATATACATGCATAAAACCATAATCACAATCTATGCCATAAACATATCCATTACCTCTAAAAAATTCCTCCTGCTCCTTTTATTTATTATTATCTTTCCCCCCCACAGACCCACCTGCTGAGGAATCCTGGTGGCAGCCGCACCCACCCATGGGTTGATTTCTAAGAAACATGTTTATATAAGATCCCACAGAGGATAGATGTTTGCAAAATCAGGGTGAGATGCTAATCAGTGATGCTTCAGAAATCTCATTGCAAATCAGTGACTAGAGAGTGAAGGCACCCAACGCTCCTGAACTTCATAGGAAGACTTTGGCTTTTATCAGGACACGGAGAAAATACACCAAAACCCTTAAGAGCCTGGGCAACTTTTGTTGCTCTAATAATTTGTCGCCGCTAACATCAGAGAGGAGAAAACTCTCCTCAGTGAGTCCTAATTTCTAAAGAAAGCACTGAAATTCAGGTCACAATACTACCAGTGCTGGCTACGTTCCTTTCTTTTTCAAAAGTTTTTTTATTTCTTTTTATTATTTTTTACCACAGCTGGCAATTTCTGATCAAAATAAAATGCTGATTTTAACTCATTTGCTGCAGAAAATTTTTAATGTAAGATAAACTCAGAGTAAAATTAATTGAATTCAATTTCTTCTAGTGCATTGATGAGTGAAGGCAAAGATTTCACAAAAAGAAAATTGCAGCGCTAAAGGTTACATGAAAAGGAACCACAGGAAGAAAATGACAGAAGATCAACTATGGGAAAACCTGCTCTGAACAAACACTGTGCATGGATGTCCCGAGCAACTGCCCTTATCTTCTGAGAGGAGTTGACGGATTCAGGCCAAGCTGAGCGGGGCGTCCACGCCGCCGGCTGTCACCCTTGGCTTTGACGCCAGCGCTGGCCTCTTGGGCCCGGCCATGTCTCCGCGATGCAGAGGACGCTCCTCTCTGTCACCCAAGCGCGGGACGTCACCCAGGGCAGGGCGAGAGCGAATAGTTGGTGCCAGCCTCGCTTCTGGGGATGGGGACACACTGACCAGCATGTGCAGGACACAGAATGTCCCCTGCACCCACAGGTGTCGGGGCGCAGAGGACCCAGCACCACGACCCACTGCCCCACCTGGGGCTGTGCATCCGTCGGGGAGAACACGGGCAGATGTCCCATCGCGGCGACACCCCCGTTCCCGATCAAGGCTACGCAGAGGACACAAGGCTCCTGCTGGAGGGAAGGACCTCAGCGAACCGGAACCAGAGACCGTCCCTCCTCCCGCCCAGGCCCAGGGCAGGACCTGCGGGACAGACATGCTCAGGCAGGCGGGTGTCCCCAAAGAGGAAGGGGACCGGAGCACGCCCTGCTGATATTTCGCGGGGCTCCCGCTAGGGCCGCGGTGGGGACCAGGTGGGCGGAGGCCGGGGACACCCGCGAGTCCCTCCCAGGACTCAGGACCCGGGCGGCCGGGGCCTGTCCTCTCCCACGGGGCTGCAGGTGACGGAGGCCCTGCCCTGGGCTCGGACCCACCACGGGCAGCCCCTTAAAGGGCCAGTCGCCTCATTCCCATGAGATTCCCTGTTTTGTCTATAAATAGGGAACACAGGTAAATACGTAGCTTAAAGGACAGGAGATAAAATGTGTAAAATACCTATCAGATGCTTAATAAGTGGAAGCTAATCTAGAAATTGTCACCCTGAACCAAATGCATATCTAGTCAATCATGTTTAATGGATAGTTATTCATGAACAGGCTGAGCATCCCTAATCTGAAAATCCAAAATCTGAAATCCTCCAAAATCTGAAATCCTCCAAAATCTGAAAGTGTTTGAGTGCCAACATGATGCTCAAAGGTCATGCTCAAAGGATTTCAGATTTCAGATGTTTGAATTAGGGATGCTCACTGGTAAGTATAATGCTTATATTCCAAAATCTGAGAAAATCCAAAATCTGGAACACTTCTGATCCCAAGCGTTTCAGATAAGGGGTACTCAACCTGTATAAACGTTTTGTGAATGTTTGTATGCTACAGTTACCAGCACACCACCACTCCATTCCACCTATCGGACATGTTCTGAGAAATCAAAACATTCTGGACAAGTATAACAAAATATCTTCAATCAAATGTATGCAACTGAAACTAGGCTATAGCCAGAATTAAAAAAAAAAAAAAAAATCCCTCCTGTCAATTCCACCTTCTTAATGTGCCCAGATGTGCTTACCTCTCTCCACCTTCCTGGATGCAACACGGGTGCTGGCCCTCTCGTCTGTCCTCCTGAACAGTCTCTGGTCACTGGTCTGCTTCTTCCCATCCACCTCAGCTAGTCCTAAGAGATTCTTCTAGAAATGCTAGTCCATTCAAGGATTGCTCTTTGCCTCAGGACAAAATCTAGTATCTGCTTTATTTTGCAACTGTATCAGTCACCTCCCAGAATCCTGAGTTTCTACAACACTTGTGCCCAGGCTGGGTCAGTTTCCCCAGTGTTCTCCCTCTGGGCCTTGACATCTTCTCATCTGCACCCTGTCCTCCTCTTCTGGCCTGTAAACTTTTCTTAGTTTTAGCTAAACCTGTACCATCCATCCTCAGATGAGAGTGGCTTTCTCGGGAGAGCTTTCCTTGACCTCCTGACGCTGGAATAAACACTTGCGTTCAAGCCATAATATCACATGTTACTAAATTATAACTTCGTTTTTAGCTGTAACCTCCCACTAGAATGGATGCTCCTTGGAGAACACAGAGGGAATCGTTTCATGAGTGTTCTCATTGATGGGCACAGGGACACACACGCTGTATGTCTTGAGTAAACATTTCTCCAATTCACCCAGCAATGAATGAGTGAATGATGGATGAATGAATGAATGGTATGCCAATATGTGACACTCTGTTATTCTCATTAAATGCTTCAATTGTCCCAATCACTGCCTTCCCCAACCCACAGGTCAGCTATCACAATCCCTGTCATTCCCTACCCCTAGTTTAATTAGTGGCTCACTCACTTTTTTTTTTTCTGTGTAACAGCTGGGATAAGACTCAAAGTCAAGGTCAATGTTGGGACACAATGGTTCCATCAGTAGAGTTCTCAGTATAAAGATTGAGGCTTGTAGAATCCACTTGGTGAGCTCCTCTGAGAATCTTTGCTCTAGGGGTTTCTTCCACATTGATTTGTCTTCTTTTTGATCTTGTTTTTATACTCCCTCCCTCTGCATGTCAGACTCATGTCTCTATTTTTGGCCTGGCTAACTCTGGCCATTCTTTTGGCTTTTATGTCATCAGTGCTTGGCAAATTCTGGGTACAGCTGCACAAAATCAACATCCAGAACTCTAGAAGGAATAGGGCAGGATTCACAGCAAATGAGGGGAAAATATTAAGGCTTACACCAGCTTCAGGAAGAAGCCATCTCATTCTCATTAAGCATTTCCTCAATCTTCTCCCCACTGAAGTGGGAAAACTATGAACACTCTCTGCTTTTTCTATCCTTTATTGAACTAAGATGGTTTATTAATAATTATTTGTTAATTATTGAAAAGCACTACTGTTTCGTACAAAGACTTTCCTATATAAGGAATCATTGTTGATCTGTGAAATATTTTGAGGAGGATGTGGAAGCTGGGGTGAGTTATATGCTCTACATAAATAAGAATTTTGAGTCCCTAGGTACCATCAAGGAGAAAGAGAATGAACAGTTAGTACAGGAGCAGAGAAAAAGAGAGAAGACAAGTAAAATAAGAAACTGGGCTGTGCATTGGTATACAAGAGTTAGTGAGAGACAAACAGTGCCAGGGTAGCTGAAAGGAGACCCAGGTCATTGTAAGTGTCCCCTCATGCAAAATGCATGGTGAGCCCCCCACGTCGCCAGGAAATAGTCTCCTACCCTAGTTTAGCAGCTGTCCTAGATGAGGGGGATAAAGCAGAACAGATTGTAATGATATAAGAAGCACCGTAAAGCACACACAAGACATCAGGTTTACAGAGGTAGCATATGGACAGCAAAGACAGAGAAATGCACACCTGCTAAAACTTTGGAGAGATCTGGGAGATGCTTTCAGACTTCCACAGTTGTTGGAAAGAGAACTGGAATCACTTTTCCTGAATATTAGGCGGTCAGGCAAGCTCCACTGGCAGCGGGTTTCCCCTTGAGTTCCTAAGTTGATCACAGTCAGCGGCCTGCGTGCTGTTAGAGATATTCACCACTGACTTCTCCCTCTGCCTCACCCTGGGCTGTTTCAGGACCTGTTGGTCCTCATCCCATTCTTCACCCCTTCCCTGTTCATGTCTC
>NW_007733381.1:77939-83096 GCF_000696425.1 Galeopterus variegatus | reverse complement strand
CACGTGTATAGAAAATGCTGTTTAAATTTTCTCTGTTCAAAAGCACATTAAGTGGTTTCCTTTTTCTTATTTAGACCCTTACTGACAAACCCCTTATGCCCAAGGATCTCCAACACTAGAAATGTTGTGTTTCACTTTAGATATTGGATGTCAACCAATACCATTCCTTGAATTCAAGTTTAGAAGGATATCTAAAACATTAAGTACAGAATTTACTTTAAACATGTCAAGGATAAAATAGTTATGTGAATGTAAGATGTTTTATTGACACTTCCAACAAACAGGAGAAAGGCAACAAAGTCATTCATTCATTCATCCATTCATTGCTGCATCCACGCATTTATTTAACAAACATTTACTAGCATCTTCCATGAATCAGAAATTCTTCTTCTTTTTTTTTTTTTTTTAATTCAGAGGAAGATTTAGGAATCTGTGCACAGGAATTGATGATAGTACAAAAACAAACAAACAAAACTGGTTTCTGTCTCTGAGGAGTTCAGATTAAATTGCAGAAGAAAAGAATAAACATAATTACTATGACTCCCAACCCCCTACCAATTTCTCTACCACGTGTATATTAGTGCCAGCAGGAGAAGAAAGGACCCCACAAGTCATTTCTCATTAAAGACACAAAATAGTCAGGCCGGCCCGGTGGCGCACTGCCACAGTGCGCCGCTTGGGAGCGTGGCGGCGCACTCCCACCAAGGGTTCGGATCCCACATACAGACCGGTTCCCGCTCACTGGCTGAGTGANAGGTGGGGTGGAGGGTGCAGGGAGGAGGGGGTGGGGAAGTCGGTGGCAGGCACTGGGGAAGCCGAGCCGCCGAGCCCGAGCCCGGCGCCCTGTGTTGTGCTCCGCTCTCCGGGAAATGCCATCACTAATTTATGCACTAAAAGGAGCCGGAGGAGCTGGAGAGACGCGGGGCCGAGCCGGGGAGGCCGGCGGAGGGAGGGAGGGCGCAGGCAGTGACTGATGTGCAGCAGAAAATGGCTCCTTTCCCCTTTCCCTCCACCGAACGGCTCCATATTGCAAAACCAAAAAAAAAAAAAAAAAAAAAAAAAAAAAATTAAAAAGCGACGAAAATGCAATTGTGTGCCTCCTCCCTTCTAGGGGTGCAGGGAGGGGAAGAAAAAAGGCAGAAAATGTTGGGGACTGTCACTGCGGCGCTTTTGGTGGGGATTTTTTTTCTTTAATTTGAAATGCGAAGGCACCGGATGGAGACAGACGCGCAGGCACACGCACACACACACTCACACACACAGGGAGAGGCATATTTTTGTGTTGCTGAGTATTTGGGGGTTGCTTGCCCGTGACAGCGGGCTCCTGGGCCGCGAGGGGGTGTGGGAAGGCCGCCGGGCTGTGGGTTATCGGATTAGGGGTCAAATGGAGCGCGGCTGAACCCTCGCCGAGACTCGGGGCTGGGCAGAGGAGGAGGGGGACTGCGACTTGCATTTTGGCTGCTTTGCACGCAGGGTTCCTGGTGAGCAAAGTGGCTTTGGAGCATGTCGCAGTAGCATGCTTAAAATTCTTGACAACTGCAAAATAAACTGCTAGTTTCATTTTCTTTACCCCTCCCCTTTCTTCCTGCCCTTGTGCGTTTATTTTTACTTGGGGGGGGGTGCAGTGTATCAGGGACCGTGTTAGGCCTGCAGAGATCTACCCTCCATTCTCCACATTCACAGCTAAATAGCTTTCGGTTCCTGGAGACAGAGTAGGGCCTGATGTCATTCCCCACCTGGAGCCCGCAAAGCTGGCTCGGTTTTTTTTGACGCCGTGTCCCCCTCCCTTTTCCCTTGCAAGATATAACACGTGGGAACCCGAGGAGAACATCCTGGATCCCCGGCTGCTGATCGCCTTCCAGAACAGGTGAGCGTCCCCCAAGCAGCCGCCGCCCGCTGCCTTGACCGTATATGGGAATGGGAAAGTGGGCGACGCAGCAATAGGAAAGGGGAAAAGGGCGGGGGGAGGGGGCTGGCGGGAGTCCCCCCCCAACACCGGCCTGAACGGGCAGGGCTGCGGTCTCGGGTCTTCTAACCAATGTCCTTGGCGGTTGCTGCAGCTCGAGGGTGGGGGCGGGGCGAAGGAGAGGCTTGTGTTTTGGGGGAACTGCGGGAAGGGTGCATGCGGTGGCCCCGCAGCTGTCCAGAGAACTAGGGGCCGCGCCTGGTTCCCCGCGGCCCATTCCTGTTGCAACCTTGCAGCCCCACCCCCGGAGCCTAGGTGTTGCTTTCCTGCAGCCACTGGCCGCTTGGCACCGGCACCTCGCGGGGCAGCTCCCAGGGAGCTGGCATTGTGAAACCGCCCGGACGTCACGGAACTGAACTTAACCTGTTGGCGCCTGGAGAAAAGTTGACAGGGCCTTAAGCCCCCACCCCCACCCCCCAGGGAGCTTTGGGTTTGCCGGGAGTAGATTCTGTCTGGCTCCAGGTTCCCTTCACACACCTCCCCCCCCCACCGGGCTATTTGGTGGGGTAGGGCACGCCATCCTCAAGGCAGGGGAGCTTAGCCCAAGGGCGCTGGGTGGGCGCTGACTGCCGGTGGAGGGGTGGCGTCTTCCGAGGGGCTCATCGTGGTGCGTACAGATGCTTGTCACGCTGCAGCTGCTGCAGCTGGATTCACCGCCGGTGGCTGTGGTTCTCTGTTTCGGGGAGGATAGAAGGGGGAAGGGCGAGGAGGGGAGGAGCCGCAGGAGCCCCGGGAGCTCGGCCACCCCGCTGCCTCCCATTCCTCCTCCCCCTTTTATTTTGCACTATTTCCTGTGGCGCGTTTGGCGCTAAAACTAAACTCTAGCCCCTCTGAGCAAGCGTCCGGCAGGGAAGTTTCTCTCCCACGACGCAGGGGGGCTCCGAGCAGGGATCCTGCCCCGACTCCACCTGGGAGTTCACCAGCCTGTAACCATGTCAGCGGCTGATGCCATGTTGCATAATGGGTCCCCGAAGAATTAAAACGCAGGCTGTTGCAATGCCACGCAACTTCGGAATCAGGCCCCGGCCCCAAGGCATGGTGGCACTCCCCTGAGTTAGCCCACGGGCAGCGGAGGGTGTGGGGGTCGTGGCTGGGGAATGGGCTGCAACTTTGGCAAACGCTGGAGAGTCTGCTCCCATGGAGGGCTGGGCAGTGCTTGGGACAACCCGCCCGCCCACACCTCCCCAGCCGCGGGTCACCCTTCAGCTGGCCCGCAGGCAGAAGCCTGGCGGCTGTCGCACCCGGTGCCTCCGCCCCATGGGCTTTATTATTAATTTGGAAATCGGGGCGGCCGGGAGCCTGGCTCTAAGGAGAAGGCGGTGCTTGTCCGCCCCGCCCACCTGCTCAGCCGGGGCTGCGCGGAGCCAGTTAACCAGGTGGCTGCGGACCTGGCCAGACCCTGGCCACAGCGGTCGGCTCCCCACCCCCAGCCCCTAATTGGCTCATTTGCCACTGTGTAAACAAGGGCGCAGCCCCTCCCCCTGTTTAGTGCCTGGCCTTTAGGAAAAAACGAGTACTCCCTTCTGCTGGCGACACTCGTTATCTGAATCTTAATGAGGTCATTAGCATCCCGTGCTTGTGACTGGGAGGGACGAGATCGGTGCACACCTCGACGGACTAGTTTGTGTCCCTGGACCCCCGAGCCCCTTTCCACTTTGCACAGAGCCCCGGGCCCAGCGCTGTGGGTGCCAGTGCCGGCTACCCAGCCCCGACCTGCCGCCTTCTGGGCACAGAGGCAGGGCTGTGGGGGGGGCATCGGTTCAGGTGGGGACATCAGAGGTGGGGGAGCCTTTCCGCGAGGATTTCCTGGGCGGATGAGGGCTGGTGAGAGCGTAAAGCGGGGCGCTGGCACCTGACCGAGGCGCCCAACTGGCGGCAGAGGCTGCCTTCCGCCTGGAGCTTTTCATCCCTCCGTGTCCTGCCCGATGTTGGCCGGAGGTGGGGGGCGTCACCGAAGGTGTGGGGAGTGTCCACCCTGAAGCTAACAGCGCTGCCCTCTGTCCCCCTCGCCCCCCAGGGAACGGCAGGAGCAGTTGATGGGATATCGGAAGAGAGGGCCGAAGCCCAAACCGCTGGTGGTGCAGGTGAATACGCCCACGAGCCCTTCTCTTGACGCTGCCTCCAGCCCCGGAGGGCGGGGGGATTATTCCCGAGCACCCCAATTCCGCTTCCTTTCTCCTGGACCTCCCACACCCCGCCCCCCTTGACGCAGCTGCGGACGTGGGGGGGTGGGGACTGGGACGCTGCTGCTGCTCCCGGCATGCTGTGGGGCTGGCCTCTCCCTCCTCTCACCCCCGACCCCGTGCCCTCAGGTGCCTACCTTTGCCCGTCGCTCCAATGTACTGACCGGACTCCAGGACTCCTCCGCGGACAGCCGCGCCAAGCTGGAGCTGGGCGCGCAGGGCAAGGGCCAGGGGCACCAGTACGAGCTCAACAGCAAGAAGCATCACCAGTACCAGCCGCACAGCAAGGAGCGGGCGGGCAAGCCCCCACCGCCGGGCAAGAGCGGCAAATACTACTACCAGCTCAACAGCAAGAAGCACCACCCGTACCAGCCCGACCCCAAGATGTACGACCTGCAGTACCAGGGCGGCCACAAGGAGGCGCCCAGCCCCACCTGCCCGGACCTGGGCGCCAAGAGCCACCAGCCCGACAAGTGGGCCCACGGTGCGGGGGCCAAGGGCTACCTGGGAGCGGTGAAACCCCTGGCCGGAGCGGCCGGAGCTCCGGGAAAGGGCTCCGAGAAGGGCCCCCCCAACGGGATGACACCGGCCCCCAAGGAGGCGGTGACGGGCAACGGGATTGGGGGCAAGATGAAGATCGTCAAGAACAAGAACAAAAACGGGCGCATCGTGATCGTGATGAGCAAGTACATGGAGAACGGCATGCAGGCGGTGAAGATCAAATCCGGAGAGGCGGCCGAGGGCGAGGCGCGCTCCCCCAGCCACAAGAAGCGGGCCCCCGAGGAGCGCCACCCCCCGGCCGACAGGACTTTGAAGAAGGCGGCAGGTGCAGAGGAGAAGAAGCCCGAGGCGCCCTCCAAGAGGAGGGACGAGGAGGTGCCGGGGGCCGGTGACCCGCTGCCGCAGGACGCGGGCGCCCGCAAGCTCTCCCCGCCCAAGGAGGCCTTCAGCGAGCAGCCCCTGCAGCTCACCACCAAGCCCGACCTGCTGGCCTGGGACCCGGCCCGG
>NW_007733381.1:75715-76939 GCF_000696425.1 Galeopterus variegatus | reverse complement strand
GGTGCCCGCTCCTGGGGGAGGTGCCCGCCGCGGCCCGCCTCCTCCCACGAGGTGGCCCCCGAGTGTCGCCGCCCCGCCCTCGTGGACCTCCGGACCCGACAGGGCAGCCACGCGCGGCGGTGTCAGAGTTATAGTATTATATTTTAACCGTGCTAACTTGTCAAGTGCTGACTCTACTCCCGTTTGTACGTGGTGTTATTATTGAAATGTATTGTTTGAGCTCAAAAGGCCCGACCACCCCCCTTCGGGCTGCTATATATATATTTATTTGTAGGTATTTATATATTGAAATATAAAAGCCTAGATTTATGGAGTTTCCTCTAGATCATGTTATATTCTATATCAGACAGACTATTTTCTGTTTACCTTTTCCCTCTTCGTTCAGTATTTCGGTTGATTTCATCTCCTCCCTTCCAGGAACTGCAATACCAGTGACCTTGGTATATATTTTTTGATACTGTACACATGGATGTGTTGTTTCTATGTGCAAAAAAGAAAAAAAGAGAAAAAAAAAAGGTTTGTTAAAAGGCTAAACGAGCTCTCTAGAAACTGCTGCTACTAGAAACGTCTAAACTATAAGCTTCCAGTTATTACCTGCTTGAATGTAAATATTAAATGGAGATGTTGAAGGTGCATTTTTGCTGTTTGAGATGAGCGTGGAGGGAACGCCCGAGATGGCCGGAGCCCTCTCCTCGCCGCGCTTACGCCGTAGGTCCCGGGGAGGAAAGCCACCGCGTCCTCCGATGTCGCAGGACAGGCAGAGTGCACTGGTTTCGCGGGCGCCCGCGCAGGAGGGGTGACCCCGCTCCCCGGGAGGTCGAGAGGCGCTCGACCGAAAGAGGGAGCTCCCGCGGGGGTGCCCAGGGCACCGGCCGACCCCGGGGTCTGGGTAGGGAGCGGCGCGGAGCTAGGCCCCCGCGCCACACCCGCCGGGCGGTGACCTTTGTCCCTCTCCCCACCACCCGGGGCGCAGCGCACGCGGGGCCGGCCTTGGCGGGGCAGGGATGTCTCTTCTTAATAATCCCCGCCCGGCAGGGCAGGTTCGGCGGGGCGGGGCACCCCCTCTCCCTCTCCAGCGTCCCTTGCGGGCATCGCCGGCCCCGCCCCACCGAGGAAGCCGCCGAGGCTCTTTCTCTGCCAGGCTCGCTCCCCGGGAGCCACCACGCCAGAGGCTCGGAGCGCAGGCACAGCGGCAGCGCCGGGGCGGGGGCCGGGGGCCTCCCG
>NW_007733381.1:67548-75420 GCF_000696425.1 Galeopterus variegatus | reverse complement strand
CGGGGGAGGAAGGGGTTAAAGGCCCGGTGGGGGCGCGGGGGGGGGGCCGGACTCCGGGTGCGGCTCGGCCGGTCGGGAAGCCGCGACCCGGGAATGCGGCCAGCTTTCTGCAGACGCAGCGATCTTCCTCCGGGCTGAGGGGGCTGAGCGGGGCCAGGGGCCGTGGGACCGGGGGCCTGGTGGGCGCGGGACTGCTCCCTGCCTCCCAGGCCCCTCGTCCGCCCGCCCGGGACCGGGGGGCCCCGAGCCTGTGCGGGGCGCCAGGGCGGGAGAGAGGTCAGTGTGGTTCAGAATGGGGGGCTGGGGTGGAGAGGTGGCGAGAGAGTGCAGAGGGAAGGCCGGGGAAGAGATAGAGGCCAGGAGGGCGGGCGGGCCTGAATGCGGACAGTGTGGCCAGTGTTGGCTGCAGGCCACCAGCGCTGGGGGTGGGGGAGGGGAGGAGGGAAGGGAAGTTCTTCAAAAAAAACCGTTGGGAGTTCCTAGCCCTGGCTTTTGTGAATTGTCCCTCCCACTACCCCCGTCACCCCAGCCCCCTCTGGAGTGAGTTAAACACTCCCCCTCCCCCCCTCCGTGTAATGAATGCCCTTTGCCACCCTGGGAGGGGAGGGAGGGTGATCTTGCTTCTGGCAAACTGCCTGCTCCGCACTGGAATTGGGCCTGTCCTTCACTGGCTGGCACACAAAGGCCCATGCCAGGCGGGGACTTCGTCTCCCTGTTTTCCAGCTGAGGATAACTACAGCTCGGGAATGGGACGGGGAGCCCCTTGTTCAGGTCTACCCAGTTGGTGACTTGGGAAGTGAGCCTGAGCCCCTGGGGGTGCCCTTCCCCCCCGTGGGTGGCCTCTGCCTGCTGGGCCTGGGGATGGGAGAGGGAAAGGAGAGGCTGGCACCCCGGAGGGCAGGGAAGGAAACCATTCCAGGACCATTCCTGGAAAGGTGTGGCCTGTAGGTGGCCTGAGGCCTTGAAAACTGGGCCTGGTGGCAGGGCCTTCTGAGATGTGACTTGAAGGAAGATCCTGGAGCTCGAGGTCAGAAGGCAGACAGTGGGGCAGATGCCAGCTTGGTGCCCTCTGTCCCAAGAGCAACAGGGGCCTGTCATTTGCTGAGCTCCCCAGACATGCCCGATGCTGCCTGAGCATCATTCCTATTCAGTCCCCGCAGGGATTGAGCTTCCCTGTGGGATGAGTCTGAGGTTCTGATGGGCAGACAACTTGTCCAGGGTGTGTGGCCACCGCTGGTTCTGTGCTGATTCTAGAACCAAACCAACTGCTCCACCACCCTGCAGAGTTACCCCCTGGCAACTTGTCCCCAAGTGCCCCTGGGACACAGGGTTTCGAAGACATGTCCAAGACTCAGAAATGCTCAGAGTCAGGGGCTCTGGCATTAGAACAGGAGAGTTTCTCCTCAAAGGACCTTTAGGGCGGGGACAGTCCAGTCACCCCAGTTCTCCTGGGTGTGGATCGCTCCTTCATAAGGAGGGGCCTAGGTGGCTCTCGGTGCCCAGCCAGTCACAAGCAAAGGATTGTAAACTCTCTTTGAACCCAAGTTCAGGGAAGAGAAGGAAAGCAGGGAGCTGGGGTCTTAACCCTGCACACTAGGAAACCCAAACTTCTTTGCTTTTTCTCCAGATGAACCTTTCTAATGGGGCTGAGCCTGCAGCATAGAGGCTGGATCTGAGCCAGCACAAGAGGACGGGCACTTTTGTCTCCTTTTCCCAAAAGCAAGCCTCTCCTGCCCCAGCCTTGTCCCGTCTCTAGCTGTGGTCTCCCTGTGGCCCGCTCCTCCCCAGCTCGTTTTCAGAAGAACTGAATTCAGCCCTTAGGTATTTGCCCTGTCCTTATTCCCACTAGGGCCAGGACAGAGAAAAGCCACAGACCCAGGCTACTTTGGGTCCAGGGTTGTCAGATTGAGCAAATAAAAATCTAGGACGCCCAGTTAAATTTGAATTAAGATGCACAATGCATGAGTTTTTAGTATAAGTGCATCCCATGAAATAGTTGAGACATTTCTACTAAAAAAAAAAAGTATGCATTGTTTATGTGAAATTCTAATTTAGCTGGGCATCCTGGATATTATCTGGGGGCTGATTTTGGTCCTGAATAGTCAATGTGTTCGGTCCCTGCCCACAGGGATGCTTTAGTCCAACAGGAGAGAAAAGGCACAGAAAGCTGTTGGCATAGCACAGCAGGGGTGCTGTGGGGCCCTCACCTGTGATTTAAAGTAGGGGTGGGGTAGTTCTCTGTGCATGTGACACAACCCAGACCAGAATTGGTCCCTTTGTCTTGTGGCCCACTTTGGGCTCCTGAATTGAGGCTCCTTCCCACTCCCACCCACACTAAACAGCAAATTTGTAGAACATACAAGGAGGACAAAAATCCTCTATCTTCCTCAGTGTCCTTGTCACCTTAAAAGACAAGCCATGATGGCAAGGATGGATTGGGTCAGGAGGCAGCCTTGAGCACTTTTCAAGAAACCCCCTAAATAAACTCGGGCTGTTTTCCACCAGGGAACATGAATCACCCATGTCAGATCTAAATACCTTGTAACGACTTCTGGCCTGGAGCCGTGGCTTGACCGAGGGACAGCTACTCAGTGATGCTTACCTCCAAAAGACCGTCTCCCCCAACCCGACGCAGCCACCAAAACTCTCTGCATGCTACCCTCACTTCCGCTGGGTGGGTTACCTGCTGACCTGGGGTCTCAGCCTTGGCCTCCAGATTGTGAAAGTGGCATTGGGACAGGAGGGTGTCACCAAGGAGCAGGCCTGCACCTGGACAAAACCAAAACCTCATGCTTCTCACACAAAGCGATTCGATGGTTCTGTGTTACATTTGCTGCCCGTCTGGGAGGAGAAGACTCTGAAGAGGAAGCAGTACTGGAGGCTGTTATTCTGGGATGTAAGTGTCTACTTCCTGTGGCCACTGGCTCAGACATCCACTCCCCTCACACACTCCCTCCTCCTCATCTCTTTCCTTTACAATTAATGGTAACAATTAGCGTCGACTGAGTGCTTATTATGGGACAGGCACTTTAGGGGATTATCTGATTTAATCCTCACCTCTCCACAAAGTGGGTCCCATCACTGTCCCTGTTTTACAGGTGGTGATAGGAGGGCTTGGTGGCTTGAGTAACGTGCCCAAGGTCAAATAGGCAGTCAACGGGGAAGAGTCAGAGCCACCATTGTCTGTCTCCAGGGCTCTGCAGGTCCTTCAGAGGCCAGCTCAGGCCCCCTCCCCTCCCTGGGGTGGATCTAGGTTGTTCCAGCCTTTACCAGGACCTGCTCTGTGGAACTACTAAAGCATTCACTGTTCACTGCCCCCCACCCGCTCCCAGTACTCGTTGTCAACCAGGTGCACGCTGCAACACACCAGTGTGCATGGGCCTCAGTCCCCCAACTAGACAGAGGCTTGAGCTCCCGGAAGGCCAGGGGCATGTCTCTGGCATCTTCTGCACCCCCACAGCTCGTGCACTGTTCTAAATAGATACCTGAGAATCAGATGCGTCCTATGTGCGTCTGTGTGTATGTGTGTGTGTCACTGAGGCTTTCAGACAGTGAAGCCGATTCCTGCGCTGTGAGCCATCAACATCATCCACAAACCAAGGCCCAGCCCTGCCCCCAGGAGCCCCAGTGTTCAGGCAGCTCAACTCCCCACTGCTGCAAGCCTGTTACCCCTCTCCCCGCCTGCTCAGCTGCTCTGGGGTCCTGGTAATTATGTAGTCATTGAATTTGGGGAAACAGGTAATTATGTAGTCATTGAATTTGGGGAAACAGACCCTGAGAATACTCCTGGAGTAAGTTCCAGAAAGACTCAGGGTTTAGTCTGCATATTTAGCTTAGTGGTCCATGTTGCATGTTTCCCGACAGCATGGTACCTCATCCTTATGGATGCAGTTGTAATGTGCCGCTCATGGTGCTAGCGATGTGGGCACACATGTGACCCCAACACACACACACACACACACACTGTTAGCCACACACAGAGGGCACAGCACACACTCTTATTTTCAGATTTGGTCTTCATGTGAGCTGTGTGCATAAGGCCTGACACATACTAAGAGCTCATTAAATGTTGGCTGTGATTATTATTTCTCTTAAGCAATTATCTGCAAACTTAGGTTGCGGCAGAGAGCTGGCATTAACAAAGGATGTCCAAGATGTAGCTCATTAAATGTTGGCTGTGATTATTATTTCTCTTAAGCAATTATCTGCAAACTTAGGTTGTGGCAGAGAGCTGGCATTAACAAAGGATGTCCAAGATGTATGTGTGTGTGTGTGTATGCACGTGTGCATGTGTTTAGGGCTGGAGCAGGGTTGCAGCCACACAGCCTGTCCCAGCAGGAACGCCTCTCATTTGCTGCCTGAGTGAAGGACCTTTTCAAATGCACCCTGGAGTTTAATATTGCCAACAATTGGCCCTGAATCCTTTCAACCTGCGCCAGGTGTAATGTAAACCTCCCTGGATTTCCTCCCTTTCCTGTTTCATCTGAGAAATTCTTCACTAATTCCATGGTATCTGGTTTCTCATTGTTTCTCTCTGCCTTAGACAGCCTGTTGGGGTGGGCTTTGGAAAGGTGTGTTTAATGCTCGTGGCCCTCCAAAGTGACACCACCCTGCACTCAGTCCCACTGCCATCCTCGAAAACCTCTGCAAAGGCCATGCTGGCTGTCAGGGCAGTGCAAGCCGTAATGTCTGGGGGAGAGGAGCAAGTACCTATTACGTGGTCAGAGAATGGTCTTGGGTGGTCACCCCACTTCCGTAAAGCAGTATCCAAATTGAGAACAGGACAATCAACGTTAGCTCCTTTGGAACACCATGCTGAGATTCTATTGCTGTAACACAAAATCATGGTGTATCACCCATTCTTTGTTAGGCTACATGCTGCGTGGGGTTGAGGGCAAAGGGAAATACAAGCTGCAGGGCTGTCCCAAATGCAAGCAGGGGACCCTCCGGAGGAGGCAAGGTTACAGACTCCTGTGCGTGTTGGGGGGTGGGGAGAGGAGAGCGTGGCAGGCAGCATCCCTCCTGTGAGCAGCGGAAGCAAGCGACGTCACGAGAGCCATTTCCTGCTTGGTTCATGGTGCTCCTTGACTCTCCCGCCAGCTCCACGCAGGGGAGAGGAGGCAGCGGGCCGGCGAGGGAGGCTCACGACCAGCCGTGCTCCTCTCAGCCTTCCATGCATGTCTCCACCGTCTCCTCTCTGCCATTGAAAATTATTTATGTTTGCAAATTGCTTTTCACTCACATGAGTTACTCCTCGTGCCTGCCAACAGGTCTGGGGATGGGAGAGAGTTATCGAGCCTGTGAGCTGAGAAATCCAAGGCAGAGGGATGAAGGAGCACTGAAGTGGAAGTCTCGAGCCTTGGGATTTGGTCCCTGCTCTGCCACGGCTGTGGCCACTGCTTCCCCTTCCTGGACCGCGGGTTTCTTATCTGCAAAACAAGAGGGTTGGGTGATGCATGAACTCTCTGGGCCTTTGTGGCTCTGATGTCCCCTGGGCCTGTGTCACCCAAAGGGGCATGGAAGAGGTCAGCAGCAGCCTTGTAGCTGCTCCCTAACCTGAGCCTGGCAAGCCCTGCTGCTGCTGAGCACTGGAGGGTGGAGATGTGCTCCCCAGTCCTGGCCCCCCAAAGGGGCATGGAAGAGGTCAGCAGCAGCCTTGTAGCTGCTCCCTAACCTGAGCCTGGCGAGCCCTGCTGCTGCTGAGCACTGGAGGGTGGAGATGTGCTCCCCAGTCCTGGCCCGGCAGGAAGAACTAGACAGGGTGGCCAGGGACATTTCTTCCCTTTGTCTTTGCTTCAGTCTGGTCCTTAATGATGCCTCGTTCCATAGACTAGGATGAAAACAAATTCTGCAGAGGAACAGGAAGGGTGGAAAATCCCTGGGGCCGGTCCAGGAGAGAAACACACACAAACACACCGAATAATCATTGTAATCATGACCAGGGCCAGTGTAGGCTCAGCTCTATGCAGGATGGATGGAGCCACCTGCCCTTCCAGAAGGGTTGGCCCATTGACGATGGAGTCAAGGGCTCCTGGAAGCTTGGAACAGAGTGCAGTTGTGGAGTTTCTATTCCAAGCCCCTCACTCTACAGATGGGGAAACTGAGCGCCCAAAAGACCAAAGCCAACATCAAGGTGAATTACTGATTTCATCCAAGAGGGATCATTCTCCAGTGAGGAGTGGTGTTTACCAATTTGCCTACTATAAAATTGGGTATATTAATAGGAATGTTGATAACAGAATTCAAGGTTCAATGCCATAGCAGTGAGCAATTGGCTCACTGTGGCTCTCAGAGTGCCATGGTCTGGTTTATATGCTCTGGACTGTGGTTTGGGGCCTAACCCAAAGAGAAGACATGAGGGCTGGGCTTCCTCCAGTCCAGTGACCACCAAGTGGGGATGAAGGATGCTGTAGGCCCAGTTCTCTGAGGTGGCAAGAAACCTGCTGACCTCAGAGCTTTGAGTTGGCTCTGCCTTGGCAGAAGGACAGTATTTACTCAGCTCTGGCCAAACCACAGTGAACCTCAGCCCTGGGTCTAGATGGGAGTTTGGGGTCTGTGCATACTCCCATGTAAGAGACCTATAGGTGGGGAGAAGGCAGTCGGACAGTGGGGAGAGGGACTCTCCTGCAGAATGCTTTTCCCCTGAAGCCTGCTTTTCTCCTGGGCCTGGAGATCAATTCCTGGAGCCTGAGACCCCACCGAGGGTAGACCATGATGCCACCAAGGTCTGGCTCCCAGAGTGAACTCCCTTGTTTCTATTTGACTCCTCTTAGGAAAGAAGCACAAACGAGCTGATGCACCCAGTGAGGTCTTCAGCTGTAGGTTACCTTGGTGATTGGTCCAAGTGGCACTTGTACTCATGGGCATTTCAGTATTTTGGAGAGAGAAGGGGTGAGACAGGACAAACACAAGGGTGGAGTCAGCAGCAGGGAGAAAAGGAAACCAGAGATAAAGAGAGAGACAGACACAAAGGTGAAGGGACCACAGGGACAGGGACAAAAAATGGAGAGGGATCATGACAGAGAGAGAGACAGAAGCAGATGAGGAGACAGACTGGAATGGGTAAGGAAGGAGTTGCAAAGGCCAAGACAAGGCTGGGGGACACTGAGCCGTTCAAAAGAACCGAGTTGGACGGGATCAAAGTTAACATCACCGGTGTTGGTACAAACTGACATCACATGCCTCCTGACACCATGCACTGAGAAGGACACTATGTCACTCCCTGGTTTTCCTGCCAAGAAAGCACAGCCTGAGTCTAGCCATGATGAAATGTCAGATGTATACTCTTCAAGATGCCAACATTAAGGAACACAGAAGGGGGCAGAGGCCCTCCCCTGGCAGAAGGGAGACTAAAGAGACTGGATGCCGAATACAGTTCATGATCCTGCTTTGGCTCCTGGGACAGGAAAAAAAAATCGTTATAAAGAGCATTATTGAAGAAACTGACAAAATTGGATATGGACTGTGGGTTGGACAATAGTACTGGATTGATGTTAAACTGATTCTGGTCATTGTACTGTGGTTGTGTAAGATAATGTCCTTGTTCTTAGGGAAAACACACCTCTCTAAAGAATTTAGGCCTAAAGGGACACAAGGTCTCCAACTTATTCTCAAAAAGCTCAGAAAGGGCCGGCCCGGTGGCGCACTGGAGAGTGCGCCACTTGGGAGTGTGGCGGCGCTCCCGCCGAGGGTTTGGATCCCATGTGGAGACCGGTTCCCGCTCACTGGCTGAGCGCGGTGCGGGCGTAACACCAAGGGTTGCGATCCCGTTGCTGGTCCCTGGTACGGGTGCGACACCGAGGGTTGCGATCCCATTACCAGTCAGTAAAAAAGACAAAAAGGAAAAAAAAAAAAAAAAAAAGCTCAGAAAAA
>NW_007733381.1:64900-66931 GCF_000696425.1 Galeopterus variegatus | reverse complement strand
GGGTTGCGATCCCATTACCAGTCAGTAAAAAAGACAAAAAGGAAAAAAAAAAAAAAAAAAGCTCAGAAAAAATATGGGGGAAATATATATATATACACATATATATGGTCACGGACCACATAGCGACGTTTTGGTCGGTGATGGACATGAAGGTGGTCTGAGCAATAGGCCGTACCATGCAGCCCAGGTGTGTCATCGGCTACTCCATCTAGGTGTGTGTAGGTGCACTCTGCGATGCTCACACGACCACCAAATCACCCGATGACACATTTCTCATCATGTACACCTGTCTTTAAGCAACGCATGACTGTGCACAGCTGGAGAAAGAGAGAGAGGGGGCAACCAAGCACCCAGAACACACGTAAACAACTGGTGGATCTAGATGATGAACAGATGAAAGTTCCTTTTCTAATCGTGCGACTTTTCTCTAAATTGGCAAAATAATGCTGGGTTGAGATTTTAAAAAAGGTCCTTGGAGCAGCCCCTTTGGGTTGGGACCAGCACCTGCCATCTAGTCTCCTAAATGCCAACCTCTCGAGAGAAGCCGTCCCTGACCACTGACCTCAAGCAGATTCCTTCTTATCACCCGGCTTTTCTTTAGAGCAGGGGTCCTTATCTGACACCACTGGATTAGTTTACTTGTCTGCCTCCCGGGAGAATGTAAACACCATGAGGGCAAGTCCTTTTCCATCTCACTCATCACTCTGTTCTCAGCTCCTGGAACTTGGCAGGTGCTCCAGAGCTATTTGTTGAGGGAAGTGGAGGAAGGAAGGAACCTTTCACTGGTAAAGTGGGTTGATAACTCCTAGTGCAGAGACTGTTAGCTTAGAAATGGGCTAAAGAGCCCCCTGGGGTAGTGTGGTCCCAGAACAGGCAGTAAGAGGCAGTGAGTGTTTTGGTTGTCAAGCCCACCTCTGCCCTGTCCCGGGGATGATGACAGCCAGCATGTTCCTATCTGGCAGTCTGGTCATTAATCTGGCTGCCTTATCAGTTTTCTTTCATCTGGGGAAGAGTAGATTGGAAAGGGTGAATTACTTTGCCATGATGGGGCCAGCTCCTGGAGATGACATGGACCCAGGAATTCTTAATCACACCTCTGGTGAAAAGACTAACACTAGAGTGGATCATCATGGGGACCTGGGTATTCCCATGCTGATCTCAGACCATGCTAGAAAAGGATTATTCCTTTCCATTCTCTCACTTGCCTCCTCGTAATGCGAGAGAGGCAAGGTCAACAGATAATGGTCAATAACTGTTGCTGGCTAGCTAAGACTGAAAAAGTGAGGGAATGAATGAATGAAACCCTCTTATGGTTTAGGTTCATGTAGCTCACTATTGGGTTTGTCCCCTGGCACATGCGACATGAGAAATACCAAACAGACCCCCATCCAGGCCTGATCATTGTCTCCCTGGAAACCTGGCATTGTACAGGACTGCAGCACCCCAGAGGGGCCTATGGCATTCCAAACGAAACTGGTCCCTTTCCCAAACCACTTAGGGCCCAAGAGAAGAACCTTATTGAAATCCAAGTCCTGGAGAGACTGGAAGCAGCTCAGAAAATGGAGGAGAGACTTCAGAACCACATCCACTGGAGCTGGCCGCCTGCTCTTGGCTGCTGTCTACCTTCCCTTGTGATGCTGTTGAGAGATCTAACTCCACACTGTGCATTACAGGGAACACACCACACGGGCCAATTTAGCTTGTCAAATCTTGGCAAGTTGGCAAGTAGGGATCATATGACATTTAAAACATTAGAGGAGACCTCCTGGTCTGCTCCAGCCACCTCCCCAGCCAGGCAGAGAAATGAAACGTGCCTCCAGTTCCAGACCAGCTGGTTCTCTTGCAGGCAAGCCATCTCTTTGTGTCGTCCATGCCTTACGAGGCGGGTATGCGAATTCCCACGTTAAATGGATTGCGGGCAAAGGAAGAGACCAACTTGTGACCTGGTGTCCCAGATTCCTCTCCTCAAGATAAGAGTGGGCAAACAGTCAGATCTATAATGCTTTCCAGAGTGGCCCTTCCTGAGTGCCT
>NW_007733381.1:59944-64664 GCF_000696425.1 Galeopterus variegatus | reverse complement strand
ATTTAGCTTGTCAAATCTCGGCAAGTTGGCAAGTAGGGATCATATGACATTTAAAACTTTAGAGGAGACCTCCTGGTCTGCTCCAGCCACCTCCCCAGCCAGGCAGAGAAATGAAACGTGCCTCCAGTTCCAGACCAGCTGGTTCTCTTGCAGGCAAGCC
The DNA here is from genome assembly GCF_000696425.1 of Galeopterus variegatus. Classification (NCBI taxonomy): domain Eukaryota; kingdom Metazoa; phylum Chordata; class Mammalia; order Dermoptera; family Cynocephalidae; genus Galeopterus; species Galeopterus variegatus. The sequence goes on along the minus strand of NW_007733381.1, from coordinate 64,504 downwards.
ATCTCTTTGTGTCGTCCATGCCTTACGAGGCGGGTATGCGAATTCCCACGTTAAATGGATTGCGGGCAAAGGAAGAGACCAACTTGTGACCTGGTGTCCCAGATTCCTCTCCTCAAGATAAGAGTGGGCAAACAGTCAGATCTATAATGCTTTCCAGAGTGGCCCTTCCTGAGTGCCTTGCAGGCTCAGCAGGTGCGGGCTGCTTCTCTCTGCTGCCAACGTGGAGCTGTCTAGCGCTCCCCGTGGCCTTTGGAAGCTCACGATGGCGGAGCACTCCTTGCCTTCTCTACCCAGCATGGAGCAAGGAACACGGAGCCCTTCTGCAGCAGCGAGATGGCTCTCACTCCTCAATAAGCCCTGCAGCCACACAGCTGCCCAGAAATTCACTTGGGGTGGGGGGGAGAACCCTCGCCAAGGTTTCAAACCCCCAATTCATCCCCAGTTAGGGTGAAGAACCTCCACCAAGCTGACTGGGAATGTGTCCAGAATTCTCAATCGAAGCTGTGTCCTCGGTAACACCTCGCAGGGATCCCTGTCCTGTCTCCCCTTCACCTGCTGCACTGAGTGTCTCCCCCCTGGTAGGGCCGCGTCTTTTTCACTACCATTCCCCAGAACAGCCTAGCCCAGTGTCTGGAGGCCTGGGTAAATACTGATTGAATGGACGAGTTCTGTTTACAAGGTCTTCTTCACTACTGCTACCTCCCAAAAGAGTAGAAATCCCAGGGGGTCGTGATCGCCCTTCAGCCAGGCTCCTGGCACTCGACCTGCTCAGTGACTGTCTGAGCTTCCTTGGGGCCAGGGTCATTTCCCAGCTGCTCATGGTTGTGGGAGCTGGAGGAAGCATCTCTCCCTCTGTTTCTCTCTCTTTTCCCAGGGGGTCGTGATCGCCCTTCAGCCAGGCTCCTGGCACTCGACCTGCTCAGTGACTGTCCGAGCTTCCTTGGGGCCAGGGTCATTTCCCAGCTGCTCATGGTTGTGGGAGCTGGAGGAAGCATCTCTCCCTCTGTTTCTCTCTCTTTTTGTTCTCTCTCTGCAGGTCTAACACTAGTTATTAGGTTTGGTCTTTGTCCTTTACTCTTTCTTCATTTACGAAATAGAGACTGCTTTCGTCATAGCTTGTGCTGTGTTTCTCTCTCTCTCTCTCTCTCTCTCTCTCTCTCTCTCTCTCTCTCTCTCTCTCGTGCTTTGCATCATCAGCTTGAATTTAGGAGAGAAGCCAGAAGTGACACCATCCCCCCGCACATAGCACTGCCTGCTGCTCCCCTCACCTCTTCATAACAATAACTCAACTACAGATTTCCTCTTGCTCCGGGCACCATGGAAGAGCCTGTGCATGCTTTCTCTCTTTTAATCCTTGCAATATCCTGAAGTTACATGTACTATTATTACCCCCTCAAGGAAATGGATGCTTCAGGAGGTCAAGTACCTGGCCCAGGGTCACACAGTTGGTGAGTGGTGGAGCCAGGCTGGGATCCAGGTAGCCTGGGCTCCTAAGTCTTTGGATGTCACCCACCACCAGAGGCATCAGCTGTGGACTGAGATGAGCCCTACAGAGTGAAAGCTTCCTAGGACCATAGAGCCACCCCAAGGACTGAGCTGGAAGGAGCCTTGGAGAGACTCTGGGACACCACCCTCTTGTACAGGTGCATACAATGACACTCGAGCCCCACCCTTTAGCTAAGGAAGCATGTGAGACCACTAGTGAACAGCAGTTCTTCCAGTGGCTCCTCTTGGCATCCACTGTCAATGGAGACCGGGTGAGAGAGACCAGCCAGATATGGGATGGGATCTGCTCACATCTGATTCAGACCCAAACACTGTGGCTTGTTCTAGAACTCTGGAGGCCTCCCAAGTTGCACATGGCTTTAGGGTAGCCTCCAAAACTTTGAGGCTGCTGGTTACCACATCTGATCTACAGAGCTGCAAAGCACTGCCCTGTCCTCACACCTGAGTTTGTTCACAGCCTCCTCCCTCTGCAGTCATGAGCTGACGAGAGGATTTTCACCTAGTTATCATCTCCACTTCATGGTCCTTCTATTTCCATGGCTAGCCCATGGATGCTCAAGTTCTGATCACAGCCTCTGAGGCTGAGCTTCCAGCCCTGCAAATCCTGAGCCAGAAGCCCGCGTTGGTCAGACAACTTCCATCCTGACCTTTCCTCCACCCCTGGCTCCAGATTATCCTCTGTCTGTGCTCAACAGCACCCAACACTTCCCCTCATGGCACTTACCAAAATTGTAAATTATACACGTGTGTGGATTTTTGATGAGTCTCCTCTCACCCTGGCTGTAAGCTCGAAGACAGCAGAAGCCCTGTCTGTTTTATTCATAAAAATACCTCTAACCCTGAGCACTGGGCTTGACCAGCACAGAGAAGGAGCCCAGGAAGTCTTCGTTGGATGACAAGGTAGGAGGACAGATAGATGGATGGTTATTGAGGGAGTGAGGGGAAATTTTTCTAGGATGCCAGATTCTACAACAGCACAGTTCTCTGAAGATGATGTCTCACTGTGCACGACTGTGACACAAAGAGGGACCAGGGTTCATATCCTGCCATTCCTGCAGCCTCTCCAGGCTACCACCATGGAGGCCTCCTGCTAAAACTGCTTCAAGGTTTTCCAGCCCTTGGGTTAAGGTCACTTCAAGGGGTTGGTGACTGAGGCTGAGTTCTCTCTTCTTTCTGGTGTTTGGGATTTTGCCTCTTCTTTGGCTGTTGCTTCTAGGGAGGTCAACTGTGGTGGAAAGGTGTCTGAGCAGGCTAGAGTGGATCGCTTCTACTCACTTTCCAGAAGAAGCACAATCTGGGGTCGAAGTCTCTTGTTTTACCCTGAGATCCCCCAGGAAAGAGGAGAGAGGTGGGTGGGTGGGTGGGGTAGGGTCCATTCTTGGAGGCACTGGTTTCCCTACTGCTGCTGCCTCCACACTGGTGACCCATGGGACCTCGGAGTCACCGTTTTCATGTTCTCAGTGCAGGGCCTACAACAGTGCTAGGAACAAGGAACATTTAAAGCCTTTAAGAAAGCTTTTCCATAATCATGATGACAAAGAGGACCAGGAGGACATGGACACTAACGTGGAAACCAACGGCTCTCCTCCCCACCACTTTTCTAATGTGGCACCTACTAAGTGCCAGGCATTTCACTGCTAGTTCACTGAGTTCTCACCCTGGCACCATTGTGCAGAAGAGAAAACTGAGGCCTGGGGAAATTAATCACTGCGCAGAGCTGGGGTTCAAACCCAGGGGTGGGCCACGCTTTCACTGGGTTTTTTTTCTTTGATGACTGGTAAGGGGGTCTTAACCCTTGACTTGGTGTTGTCAGCACCACGCTCACCCAAGTGAGCCACAGGCCAGCCCCTTCCTGTTGGGTTTGATTCCTGGAAATTTGGAACCATGGAGGTGGGGGCCCCACATGTCATTCAGGTCAACCTCTGACCTCAGCAGGAATTCCTTCCCAGATTTCCCAAGACCTAGTGGGTCTGGGGGTCCCTGGTGCCCAGTGGTGCCCAGCCTAGAGTGTTCCAATTGTTGGCTGCTCCTCCTCAACCACTTCTGAATCCAACTTCCCAGCCACCTCCTCCCTTCCCATCTAGGCATCTAGTCTCTGCCCCCACTCAGGAGGGGCTCCAATTGCTGCTGGAGATACAGCCTGGGCAAAAGAGCTCCTTAGCCTATGGGGTGACCCCAGCTCTTGCCACCTCCTCCCTTCCCATCTAGGCATCTAGTCTCTGCCCCCACTCAGGAGGGGCTCCAATCGCTGCTGGAGATACAGCCTGGGCAAAAGAGCTCCTTAGCCTATGGGGTGACCCCAGCTCTCGCTCTGCCATGGCCTGTTCGACCTGGCCTGTACCCTCACCCTGGGCTCCCTAACCCAACACTTTCAGAAGTGAGATCAGCCTCTGCCTAGCATGGGGTGAAGGATTACCTCTTCCTGGTTTTTCCCACTACCCCACCCACCCCCACCTGTCTTTTTTTTTTTTTTTTTTTTTTTTTTTTTTTTTTCCGTGTCCGGCAACGGTTCGGGCCGGGACCGGCAACGGTTCGGGCCGGGACCGGCAACGGGATCACAACCCTCGGTGTTGCCCCCGCGCCTTGCTCAGCCAGTGAGCGGGAACCGGTCTGTATGTGGGATCCGAACCCTCGACGGGAGGGCCACAGGAGGGCCACCGCGCTTCCCAAGCGGCGCACTAGCGCAGTGCGCCACCCGGCCGGCCCACCCACCTGTCTTTTTTAAAGCATTTGACCTGGCACCTTATTACACTGCCGTTGATGGGAGCAGGGAGCTGCAAAGGGAGACAGCTCTCCTCTGCCCCCTCTTCAGGTTAACTAGGGGGAAGGGCAACCGTAAGGAAGCAGGATGGATGGGAAGACACACCAGTACTGCCCCTGCGTGCTGACTGCTGTCCTCTCCCTCCCCACCAAAAAGCCAGATGGGGGTAAAGGGGTTGGGCTCAGAGAAGGAAAGCACTCGGCGCCCCTGGGCCCTGCTGAGTAGGCAGAGCTGGCCCCGCGGGTCCCAGCCAGGCGGAGAGAGGCACCCCCCCCACCCGCTGGGGGAGCCTG
>NW_007733381.1:47827-58944 GCF_000696425.1 Galeopterus variegatus | reverse complement strand
CCCGCTGGGGGAGCCTGCCTGCCCTCCCGCGGCCAGGCCCTGCGACGCTGGCGGCCAGCCACTTTCATCCCTGCCTGGGCCTCGGCCGCAGCGCAGACCCACAGGCCGCCAGCTCCCCACCTGGCTGAGACCGCAGTCCGGCGGCCAGGCACCAGCCCGTGCCATCCAGGGGCCGGGTGGCGGCTGGCGCGCGCTGCACGCGGTCACCATGCAGCGTGGGGGACCGGGCAACTCGGCCCTGCCCTCTAGGGGGTTCTCATGGACAGGGGCCGCGGGCGCGGTAGCTTTCCTGCAGCGACCTGGTTAATTGTCCTCGGAGCCTTTGAAACACGTGCGCGGGTGGGTTGCCGGGCCACATGCCCACCCTCCTGCCGCGACCGGGCTGTCTGCCGCCTCTCTCGCCCGCCGTTCCCTCGAGGCAGGTCTGTCCTCTGCAAACCCTGTCTCATCAGGCAACGCTCTGTGACCCCACGTAGCCTCCCTAGCAGGCCTGGCCGCCTTCGAATGGTCTGCCACTCGATTCCGAGTGTCCCAGCTCGGTGCCCCAGACCGATTGTAAGCGCCCCCAGGGCAGCCGGCGTCTCTGCCGTAGCGCACAGGGCCGAGCGCAGGAGGCGGTTCTGCGCGGGGTGGTCGGGTGCGAGGCGACCCGGACCCGGGAGTGGAGCTTCCAACCATCGACTTTCGCGATGGGGGGAGACGGGGTGGGGAGCGGCCCGGAGCGCGCGTTGGGAGCTTCGCTTTGACGCCGGCCTTCTGGGCAAATCCATTCATCGCAGCGCAGCCGAGGAGGCGGCTGAGCCGGGCTCACCCCACCCTGGAAGCCGGCCGCTGGGAGCCTTGGGAAATGGGCGAAGTGGTCAGACTGGTTTCCGGAGCCGGGCTCGGAATCCACGCGGGCTGGCAGGCGTTGGTGGGGGAGGACTGAGCCCCGCGGGCGGCGGCGCAGAGGCCACCCCGGGATGCTTGGTTTTCCGACCTGCGCAGGCGACCCCTCCGGGTGGGGTGGGGGGCCGGCAGGCGTTCCGTTGGGCAAACCCAGTTTTCAGACGTAGACCAGCAGACTGGCTGTTCGCCACTCCCGGGTGCCCAGCCCCCGCCTGCCACGCTCCCCGACGTTGGCCAAGAGCACTTGGAGTGAGCTCCCAATCCACCAGCCAGCCTGGGCTTTGATCTTGGTATTTGAAAGAAGTGGGGGTTGGAGGCTGGGGAAGGGCCAGCTCTGCCACTAATCTGCCCAACGACCTTACAGCACTCACTTCCCACTCCCAGCCTCAGTTTCCTCATCTACCACTGTCCCTTCCAGTCGGACACTCCTGGGAGTCTAGGTGGACCTAGACTAGGGGGATGGAGACTCCCGGGGCCGGCGGAGGTGGGAGGAGGGCGCCAAAGCCAGTGGTCATGTGCTCCTCCTGGGTTGAGCTGTCTCTAGGAAATCCAACAGGGGGTTGGGGAGCGTGGGTGCTACCACTCCACCGCCAGAGACCGGGGACTTGGGGACAGGAAAAAGGAATCTTCAGGGAGCAAATTCCCTAACAAGGCGTTGCATGGCACTTGACGGCGAAGGCTGGCAGGCGCCAGGTTCTCGGGTGTTTCTGGGCCAAGGAAGGGGTGCCTCGCTTCACCACCCGCCACCTCACAACCCAGGTCTCAAAGAGTTCCTGTGCAGGGGCGTCAAGAGGAGGGACTGAGAAGGCTGGGGGACTGAGGCGACAGCCCTACCATCCCAGAAAATGCAGTGCCAAATTTCCCCGGTTTGCAGCAGCTGCTGGGCAGGGAGCGGGGTCTCGGGAGTCGCCCACGCTGTAGTCTTCTTTGCGGTTCCTCAGGAGAATAACCAAGGTGTGAGGTTGGCACTTGGCAGGCGGCACGGAGGGGTGTCCCAGAGCTAGTGACCGCCCCCACCCCAGCCCTATCAGGAGAGAGGGAGAGAATTCGGAGCCAGAGAAATGCCCAGCCCTCGTCTGTGCAGAGCCGGTTGGGCGCCCCCCTTCCAGCAACCAGGGTGGGCTGGGGGGCTAGGCCCGGGTGTGGAAGGGGGTCCCGACCGGCCCTCTGCGGCTGGGCGAGCGGCTTTAGCACGTGGAACCCCCCTGGGGGCGGGGGGCGCGCCGGCCTCCCAGGCGGGGCNGAGCACCTTTCTCTCTCCGGGCACTACGGGGAGCCCTGGTCTCGAGAGACGGGCGCTCGGGGCGAGCTGGAGACCCGGCCCGGGGCGCAGGCTCAGGGCAGGCCTGGGGGCGCACCGTGGAACGGGAGGAAATTGCCCCAGGAGCTCCGGGGCTGAGGTTGCTGAGAAATAAACGAAAAGTGCGCACAGAGGACCCGTGGGTGGGGCCGGGCTCCGCAGTTGGCACCATTTGGCGTAGCCGCGCGGGTCCGTAGCGCCCACTTGTCCCGACCCGAAGGAACCCAGCCTCCGAGCGGGCCGGCGGGTCAGGGAGACGTGTGCCTGTCGACTTGGGGCTTTATCTGTCCCTGGCTACAAGTTTCCCCTTCACCCCTCCCGCCACCCGCCTGCTCGACTCTTGTGGCGATTTCACCACCGCTGGCTGGAAAACTCAATGAATAAGAGGGCAGGGGCCAGGGACCAGGAGCAACAGGTCCGGGCAAGGGGTTTCCTGATTCGGGAGCGGCGTCTGCTCTTGGGGGTTGAGTGGAGAAGAGGCGCACGTAAGGAAACACGTCCTTCTGCGGGGAGAAGTCGGAGGACTTCTGGGGTCCGCACCCTCCCCTTACCTCCTCGAAAGTATCCATGTACCTAAACACAGAACCCTGAGGATGGGGAATTAATAGATCCGACCTCCCTGAATGGGCGTGGGCAGCCGCGGGGCAGGGCTGGGCTCTGCAGGGGGCACCCAGAGGCCGCCCTGGGAATCCACGGGTTTTGTAGTGTCCAGAGAGGTCTCCGGGGCAGAGGTCGGGCGCTGGGCGCAGACCCAGCAAACCTTCCTCCGCGAAAGCGCCCCGGTCCCTGCTCAGGAGGGAAACCGCTTTCTGCTAAGGCAAGACCCCAAAGCGGCGACTAGCCCAGGTCAGGGAGGGATATGTGCTGGCACCAAGAACTGCGGCGGCCGGCGCTTCCTTCCGCGGAAACAGCCAGGAGGAGGTGGCCGAAGCTAACTCGATCCAGCAGGCAGCGCCATCCCCTCTCGCACCCGCGTTCCCTGGCAGTGCCCGCTTCCGTCACCTTCCTCCGGGAGGGGCCAGGTTGGGGAATTGGACATTTGGGGTGGAAGGAAGGTGAGGGAGGAGGAGGATGCCCGAGACCAAGCGGAGGTCACGCGGGTCATCGTGCCCCGTCCCCATCCCCCACCCTAGCCTGTCCCCCCCTCCCCCGGTGCGACCCCCACCTGAGCCGCCGTGTTTCAGGCACAGGCTGCCCAGTAGGGGGCATCGCTGGGCTCCTCAGGAGGCGGCAGCCCCAGACGCGGGCTCGGTCACAGGCAAAGTCCCCAGGGCGCTAGGGTGCCCATTGTCTAGCTGTCCCCTTTGGGTCTCCTCGGGACAGGAGCGGGTCCCCGAGGGGGTGGCTCCAGCCGCCGCTAAGAGAATGTGTGCATCGGAACCGGCGACCGACCTGGGAGGGGTCAGCCGGACACCTGTGCGTGAGTGCGCGTGCGCGCGCCTCTGCGCGTGGGGGAAGGGGCGAGGAGCGCCCCAGGATCCACGGTGCCTTTTCTGCCTGAGTTTGAGACGAAGAGGAGCCTCGTCGCCAGAGGAATAGCGACGCCTTCTCCCTCCGCCGGCTTCCATCCCGCGGGTGGGCCCAGCGCTGGGCACCTGACCTGCAGCCCGCTACCATCGCTCCACCGTATTCTGCCTGGAAACCCTTTAGTGGCTCCTTTAGTGCATTTTCTCCCCGCACAGAGGTTTTTTTCCCCCTCAACAATTGGCAGGTTTTTTAAGTAGCCCTTAAATGAGACATCGATTTATCATTATTATGATTGCATTCAGAAATCCAGCCCAAAGGGACACCCTGGGAGAGGCCAGTTCGGTGGTACTGGGGCTGTTTGTGGTTTAGCACACCCCAGCCCCGCAAGCATATTTCTTCCGCAGCTAATTGCTCTGATTATCTTGGGTGGGGGGCGGCGGCTGGGCCTGCTCCCAGAGCCCCGTGCGTGCACGCAGTGGACCCGATGCTGCGGCGGCTACTGCGGCAGCGACACGTACACCCGCACATCTGCACACTGCCAGCTGCCCTCCCGCATCCGGGGCTTCCCGCTCCTCCGCCGTTGCTCGCCGGGTTTGGGGAGGGGGTGCGTGGGGTGGGAGTGGGAGCGGGAGCGTGCGCGGAGAGGACAAGGACAGGCCGAGCGGCCACGGGACGAGAATGACAACGAGGCGGAGGGGGAGGGAGACGACCGCGGGAAGAAAAATTGGGGAGAGGGTGCAGGCCCAAAGGGGGGCAAGCGAGAAGGGGGTGCGGAGGCGAGAGGCGGGGACGCCAGGAGAGAAAGAAAGGGAGGGGGCGGGGGCGGCTGGCTGGTTTCCACTCGTGAGAGCCGGTTGTCGTATAACTTCGTATAATGTATGCTATACGAAGTTATTACGTGTAGAGTTACTTGTTTTCCTTTTGTCTGTCTGTCTGTGTATCTCTCTATTTCTATATGGTCTCTTGGTTTCCTGTTTTATTCAGTGGGTTATAACCCATTATGGCCCATGGATCCCCTTCAAGCTAGCTTGTTCGTCTTTTTGATATGCCTCCCCTTATTCTTTGAGCACTTCCTTGCTCTCTGGCATGTCAGAATGTCCCAGGCTCATTTGGTCATTTGCCTGCCCATACTGAGTTCCGGGTGTATTTGTAACTATCGGGGTATCTCTGATCCCAACTCCTCTCAGTGGACAGAAGTAGGGACTATCTGAGCACACACACACATTTCTATCTATATTTCTGTATTTCCCTATTACAAACAGTTTTTCCGTGGACACACATATATCTATATGCTCTTTTGTACATATATATGCATTTTTTTTTCTTTTGCGGCTGACCCGTACAGTGATCAAACCCTGGACTTTGGTGTTATCAGCACCACACTGTGACCACCTGAGCTAATCAACGATCCCTGTACATATACATACATATTTTTAAGTTTGGGAGCCGGCGGGGAGGGGCCGGGGCGGCCGCTCGGCCAGGCCAGATGTGGCCGGCGCGGTGGCAGCCGGGCCAGCTGTGGTGCTTGGAAGTGCCGCCCGCCGCCGCCAGGCTCCCATTCCTCCCCCCCACCGTCTTCTCTCCCCCCACCACTGCCGTTTCCGAGGGGCAAATGCAAATGAGCCGGATTGAAATCTAATTGCTTTTGTTTTAAAAAAAAAATAATGTGAGCGAGTCTGTTGAGTTGGAGCCAAGGCCCGGATCCCGGGAAGCCGAGCCGAACGCCAATTTGGGGGTTCAGGGTCCCTCCAGTTGTCTCTCTAGGTCTGGCCCGGCGTGCGGTCATCTGAAACCCGGCGCCCCGTTTTGCCGACACCTTGGCACCAAGCCTGGCCGAGGCCCCAGGCCAGCGCACAGGGCCGGGCGCTGCTTGTAGCGGTGGCCACGGGAACCCATGGGCTTGGGTCCCAGGCAGCGCAGGCGGCCTGGAGCCAGCCAGGCAGCGGGAGTGAGGTGAGAAGTATTGCTGTCACACCTCTCTTCCACTTCGCGGTGCTGGCCCTGCTTCCTGATGGCAGGCTACATGCTGCCTGCGGTGACAGGCCCTGCTGGGCTGCGGCCCAGCTCCAGGATAGGACCCACCTTGGAGAGTTTCCAGGGGGAGGAGGGGTTGCAGGGATCTCTGCGAGAGGGGCCGGTGGTTGGTCCAGGGTGAAGCCTCCTGACATCCAAGCCAGCTTGGTCATATCTGTTCCTGCCTGTGCCTGTGACTCCAGTGCCCTCCAACAGCGTGCTCCACTTGCTTTCTGCACCCCCACTTCTGGTTGGGCCCCCTGCCCTGGGGGGGGGCGGTGTCTGGACAGTTAGAGTGACCCCTAGCCAGGATGTCTGGGGACTGTGTTTGGGCAGGCCTCTGGCTGGGACCTGCAGTGTGCTGACCTGGTTCTCCCATCCAACCCACTGGGACGGTAACACAGTGTGGCTGTATGCTGCTGTAGACCCCAAGGTAGCCCACCCAGTGCCCCCACCAAGTGCAGACTGAGGCCTTTCCCTCCCACCACAGAGAGCCAGCAGGAGAGACTCCCTGAGACCCCCAGCTGTGCAGGCCCTGCTGGCAGATGGCATGGGAGAAACCTATGCACCTAGGCCAGTGTCCCCCAGAGATGCAGAGAACTGTCCCCCAGCACACATCCCGCTGGCCCCTCAGGTGCCTCTCTCCATGCAATATGGCCTGCAGCTGTGTGGACCTCACCTCGGCTCCCCAGTGCCTGGAAATGCCACTGAGAAAGCCTCTGCCTCCAAGGAGGCCATTTCCAGTAGCATGATGCCACCTATAGAATGTACCTGGAATTAGTCCGAGCTGTAGCTACACTGCCAGCAGTGTGGAGCTGGAGGGAGGAGCATGCCTTGGATTGTCCCTGGATTGTTGGGCCTGGAAAGGTAGTCTGGTCACCCAGGGCTTCCTCCCAGACTCTTCCTCTTGCCATTCTGGGTCCCTTAGCTGGGTATTTGGTAGCTATGGGCCTATCATCATTGAGGAAACTGAGGCCAGTACCTGACACAACTGGAACAGGAATCTACTCCTAGCTCCTGCTAGGAGTCCCCATGCTCCCAGGGCAGGCACAAGCTCCAGGGTTCTGTGTGCTGTCCTAGGCATGTGCATCAGTGGTCAGCAGTCAACAGTCAATAAGTATTTTCTAAAGGTTCTGGAATCCCAATAAACCTGGCAGAATAATCCCCTGATGTATGGAATTTGGAGACCAGACAGGATGTTCTAAGGCTGCCTGCACCAAACACTCATTTTATAGGGAGAAACTGAGGTCAGAAGAAAGAGACTTGTTTAAGGTAACTCAGTCGCCAGGGGCAGAGCGAGCCTGAGTCTAGAACAAAGTTTTTTCATTCCCAACGCACCACTCTTCACATTTTGCAGGTTCATCTCAGCAGCAGCCCAGGCACAGGCTTCTGTGTCAGTGTGACTTGTCAGGATCCCTGGAGCCCTAGCATGGGCACTTGTGGTGGCTGCCAGACTGGCTGTTCCAGTGCTTGGAACTGACTGCCATGATCTCAGCCAGTCACACTCCCTGGGCGCGGGGGTGCAGGGATGGGAGAGACAGGAAAACACTGTTGGGCTCTGGCCCCAGGCTGCTGAGCTCCTGGTCCCATCAGAGACTGGTAACACCAAAAGCCAGTGACCCCCCATCTGGGGCAGCTCTCTCACAACAAACCCCATGACCTAGAGCAGCGCAGCCATGTCTGACTCCCTGGGCGCCTGCTTTCACACTGGCAAGAGCTATCCTGACACTTTCCCTTAGGCCCCTCAACCCCTAGGTGACAGATTTAGGTCGAGCCCTGTCTTGTGGCTTAACTTGGCCATCAGCAAGTTACTTAGCCCTCTGAGTCTGTTTTTTTCATCTTTAAATGTGGTTAATAAGCCTCCCTCTAAGGACTGTGATGGGGGATAAAAGCAGAGTCTGGGAAGCATCCAGCACAGAGCCTGGCATGGGGCAGCCCTCACTCCATGGATAACAGCTACATCCGTCCACTCCCACCACTCCGGCACACCCTTTTGTGCCAGGATGGGTACCATGTTCTGGGGACACAAACAACCTCGTGTCCATTTAAGCCCATGTAGAAACAGGCACTCCCAGCATTCCGCAGCAGGCTCCCCTGGGATTAGTTGGTGGGTGTGGGCTCCAGTTCCCTTCCTACCCTGGCATAATTTCCTCCTGCCCTGCCTGGCTCCACCCTTCACTCTGCTCCTCCCCTGCAATAGTCCTTCACAGCCGCTTCCCAGAACATCCTTGGAGAAGCAGTATAGACAGCCCCAGAAGTTTTCCCTCCAAAGAAGAGGATGCCGGAACCCACAGAGGCTGGGGAAGAAGCACTGTCTTGCTCCAGCAAACTGAGCCTAGAACCCCTTTCCCCATCCTAGAAAAACAGCAGGTGTGTATGTGTGTGTCATATGGTGTCCCACATTCCTGGGATCTAAAGTACTCACAGGTGGGTCCATTACACATGCCTGTCACAGCAACAAAATGAAAAAGGATCTGCCCATTTGGCAGGTGGGAACTCTGAGCTTCGTGCAGGCACCTGAGGTGCTTCCTCGGATTCTGCTGAGCTCCTAATTCCATGAACAGGAGGTGCTGGCAGCGTGGAGAGCAGCAGCTGGAGGGGACACCCGAATTAGCCTGCAGGCTCCGAGGGAGCATACTGGGAGCGATGGGAGAAGGTGGCTCTGTCTCACCAGTCCAGGTCATCTCCCCCAACACCCACTTCTGTGTCCTTCTCTCCCCTTACATTCCATGCCCCTCACTCTGTGGACTCGCCTCCCTGTGACCTCTGCCAGCTCACCCTTCAGCTGTTCAGCTGGGACAGGTGACCTCCCCCCGCCCCCGCTTCCGAGGGGTCCTCTATGAGGGCACCTTTCAAGCCCATCCGGACCCTCTCCTCCCCGGTGTTCACCTGCGCTCACCCTCTGCATTTCAACTGGACGTCACTGCGGACCCAGCTTGTGCAAAGTGGAGCGCGAAGTTTTCTCCCGACCAGACAGGGATTTGCTCTTAGAAGTTCCCGACTCCTGGAGGGAAGCGTGTGACACCGCCGCCCCTCACTGGGGAGCTACGGCAGCGACTCCGAGGCCGAAGCCCGGCGTCCCGCGCGCCCCGCTGAGGGCGCCCTTCCAGCGGGGGCGGCAGCGCCTTTCTCCACCTGGACTGTTCTTTGTTCGTCCTAGGCTGAGCCCCCGCTTTGGCTCTGGCTCTGGGGCAAACGAAGCCATGGCTCCCGCCCTTCCAGGTTGGATGGCGTCCCCCTCAGGAGGAGAGGTCCGACCCCCTCCCATCAGCTTGGGGGTGGGGGCGGGGAGGACAGTTGCAGGACGGACTGCCCGGAGCTCCTAGAACATCTGGAGGGGGACGAAGAACTGGGTGGGCTGGAGACCCTCTCCTGCAGAGCTAAGAAGTTTTGCACGCAGGGGAACTGGCAACACCTGCAGGCCTCCCCGCTGGCCACTTTCTCCTCTATGCATCTCGGGGACCCCCTTACTCCCAAAAGGGAGAAGCTGAGAAGACCGAGGCCGAAATCTGGGATTGTGATTAAGAGGCCTGAAATTCCCACTCCCCCTGAGTTTTCTGGGGGCAGCTGGAGTATGCTCGGGTGTTCCAGGGGCACCCCCTCCCCCCTCAGGAAAGCTGTGCGATCTCTCTCTCTCTCTCTCTCTCTCTCACACACACACACACACCATTAGAAAGGAAAACTTCTTCTGGGGTCGGACTGCACCACCCAGGGAGGTGTAAAGAAGTTGGGATAGGGACTTCCTCCAAAAGGCACCGGGAAAGAACGCAAAGCACAGAGCAGGAGCACAGCCTCCTTGTCCCAACCCAGCAGCCTGGGCTCTCCAGAGACATCCCCTCCCCACACCCCACAGTCCCTTGGCAACCTCCCCTCTTCCCGCCAAAACAGCCAGTCCCTCCACGTGGAGCTGAGACCCTTCACCATTTTCCCTCCCACCTGCCCATCTCGCCCTGCGGGTCACATCACCCCGCAGCAACTTCTTCAGTTTCCTCCTGCAATCCAGGTTTTAAAAGCAACTTAATTTTTATCAGACTTCTCGGTCGCAAGCCTGAGCCGTGGACACCTCTTTCATTAAACGTGAAGTTCGCGTCTTTTCGGAAGAGATAGGGAGCTCTTGTGGACAGAGGGGTGTGGGGAGGCGCCGTGGATCTCCAGCTCTTCTGCGCCCCGATGGGACGGCTCTCCGCAGTATTTACTCGGGGAGGAGAGATGGCAGCCTTGCCAGGAACAAGTTCTGCTGTAAAAATCCTCTGGAGCACAACATCCTTTGAAAGTGGCCTCGCGATTACAATTCTGGTCCAAATTCATTTACCATATTTATTTGTGGATTTCCCCCTCCCACTCCTCTTCATATTAAGAAAGATCAAGAAGATTTTTTAATGTATAAAAGATGTTTCCTCCACATTATGCCCCCACCGCCACCACCCACACACCCTTTTATTCTGCTTTGAATCCAACTACTCCTGCTGTCCCAGTGGGCGAGCGACCATCCCAGGCAAGGAAGTGCTCTGCCTCCATCTAGCCAAAGGGCGGGGAGCCGAGCCCCTGGAGGGCGCAGACCCAGGCCCAGAGTGCTGGTTTGCGGGACACCTCCTTCATTCTCCCCACCCACCCCGCCACCCTCAATGTCTGCCTCCAATACCCCCAACCACAACTCACGCTGCCTCCGTCTCCGGGGCCACCGAACCTCCCACGATGGATGGGGTGATAGACGGGGTGTCTGCGGCGACTCCCACGGCAGCTCAGCCCTTCACCCGTTTGGCCAAAAAGTAGCCAAGCTCTAAGGCTGAAACTGAAAAAAAAAAAAAAAAAAAATACAGAAACGCAGCGTGTCCGTCACATTTCCACTGCTTTAAGCTCCATCTCTCCCCGGTCCTGGTCAAGAACCCCGCACCCTCTGCAAAATCATCTTCTCTTGCCGTAAGCCTCTGTTTTCAGGATCTCAAGGACTAGCTGAAGAAAATTTCACCCCTGATTGCCTGTGTTATTCTAGATAAGCTATTATTATGCAAATGAGGCAGTGCGTTTCTCAGGATGAGTAAGGACGGTGCCGGAGCGGCACAGGACAGCCCCAGATATTTGCATAATTACTACTGCCCCAACTTCGGGAGTGCAAAATGTCAAGGGAGGAAGTTGTGCGGGTAAATACGGTACCACATTCCCTGAATTTGATTTTCCTACTGAAGGGCGGGGAAGCCGATCGGAGGCTGCATCTGCGGAGAGGAGAGGCGTCCCGGGTCCCTGGCGAGGACGTCCCGGCCCGAGTGGCCGTCTGTGCGCTCCGCCGGGGGTATGAGCCACCTCGCGGTCGAGGACGGCCGGAGAAACCAGGGTCTCGCCCGGGCAGTGAGGCGCTTGCGCGGGGACGGAGCCGCCGCTGGCCCCGCGCTTTCCGGCAGCCCCGGAACCGGCAACACGGCTTCTGTGCGTGCGCGGAGCCGCCGCGCTC
>NW_007733381.1:34013-46827 GCF_000696425.1 Galeopterus variegatus | reverse complement strand
GCGCTCCGGCCGCGCAGCCTCGACGCCAGCCCGGCCCAGCCCGGCCGCCGGCAGCGCCCCCTCCCGGGGCAAAGGCTGGGGGCGCACCGCGGAATCCCCGTCCGAGCGTGCCGGGGGAGGCGCCGGCTCCTGCACAGGACGCCGCGGTGTCTCCAAGGCGCATCAGAGGCAAAGACCCAGATCCCTCCATGCCCTGTCGCTTTTTCTCCGTCCACTCCCAAGCGTCTACCCCGGGGTTGGCCGCCCCCGCCTTGCCCACCCCCGCGGAGGGCGAGCGGGCCGGCGACGCCTCTGCCCGCCGAGGTTGTGCGGGAGGCCCCCGCCTCGCCCGCTAACGCGTGTGTCCTCGAGTGACCCGGCGGGCTCTTGAACTCGCACTTTCTGACCTCCGAAAAGGGAGACTGGACTTTGGCTCTTAGTGCGAACGGGAGAGAATGGCACTGGCTGAGGACCCTCTAGTTTGGAGCCAACTCGAGGTCCCCGGCGTCACAGCCAAAAGTCACTTCAATTCCTTCCGCTTGGGGGCGGGGTAGGAAGTGAGAAACAACGTGAAGCGACAGACGCAGTCCGAGGCGTCCGGGGGCTTCCCTTGGACCGGGGAGAGCCTCTGTGGCGACCCGCACAGTCGGATTCAAGGGAGCCCAGGGAGCCGGGCAACCTCGCAGAACGCGCCTCTGGGCCACCACCCCTCGCCTCGCCTCGCCCCACTTCGCCCCGTGTTTTCTCGTGGGAGGGTGGGTGCTTCTTTCCTCCCCGATGGGCAGGGTCGCGGGGGCAAGGGGTGAGCACGGGCCATGCCGCATAACCGCTCTCGGTGCAGACAGTCGGGGTCAAACTCTCCACCTGGGGCACCTTGAACTACAGACGCCAAGGGGTTGAGCCGTCGTACCCAGCGTCGACGCAACAGCAGTCTGAGCGTCCTTGGCATCCCCAGGCGGAGGGACGAGGGTGGAGGCTTCTGAAAACGCCCTCATCTCGGACGAGGCGCCAAGGCCCTGACCCCTAGGCCACCCACTTGCTGTCACACCCCGCCGCCCTCCTGCCTCCTCGCCTCTCGAAGCCCCGCCCCTGGCCCGGTTCGTCCCGTCTGAGCCCCTCCTTCCCGGACGGCTGGGACACAGCGCCCAGACCCACCGGATCCCTACCAGGCTGCGGGACAGGGGCCGAGGCGCTGCCGCTCGGTCCTCCCGCCCGCCTGCCCTTGCTTCCCGAGGGCGCCTGCGGGATCCCGGGAGCCGGTTTTTGCAAGCAGCACCAGGTGGCCTTCCAGGGAAGGGTCGCGCGCGTGGGAGGGGGGAGTCCGCCCCGCGGCGCGCATGCTCCGGCTTATGCTTGCCCCTGCAGCACCGCTCCTGCAGCACCGCACACGCAGCGTGCCCGGCTTCCGCGCTCCGACGGGCACCCGCGCGTTTTCTGGGCGACCTCACCCGGCCCAACCCGTCAGGGGGCAAATGCCCAAGAGGCGAGTCTAAACTGCGCTTGAGGAGCACGCAGTTGGCTTGCCGGGGAGGGTCAGTATGCGCTGAACCCCCTCTCTGTATGTACCCTTCATTGAGAAGTAAGGACAGCCTAGGCTGACACTAGGTTCCCAGGGGAAAGTCACCGAACCCAGAACCACCGTATCCCATTAGTCTGTCCTGGTCCCACAACACAAATAACAGCAACAACAGTAACGATAATTAACATTTTTTGAGCATTTGCTGTGCCTGACAGTGTGATAGATATCATGTAAGCACTGAACCCTCCCATGGATCCTGTTGGGTAAGCATGCTAACATTCCTTTTTTTTTTTTTTTTTTTTAAATATAGTTATGGAGTTGAAGCACAGAGAGGTTTAGCAACTTGCACAAGGGCACACAGCTAGCAGCTGGATATGAACGCAGGCAGCTGGCCCCAGAGCCCACATTTTTAGCCACTGTCTCTACCATAAAGAAAAAGCAAAGACTTTCACCAGCATCCAACCTCCAGCTGGGTCCACTGGGCTCCTAAAAACCCCTCCCATCTCTCTTGTTCAAGTTTTATCTTTTTTTGCTGAGGGCTCTAAGAAGTCTGTCTACTAGGGGCACTGCTGTGGCTAGTTCCAGGAGGTTCCACCAGCCCTTTCTTACCTTGAATTCTTTCTCAAGCCCTGCAGTAACTGGAATGTCAGGAGGGTCCAAAGCCTCAGCTCAGAACTTCTCAGGCAAAACCCTTGTTGTGTGCCCTTGGGCAAATTACTTGGGCTCACTGTGCCTCAGTTTCCTCATCTATAAAATAGGGATAATAGAACTCATCTTACCTGGTTGTTGTGAATCTTAAGTGGAATAATGCAGGCTCTAGACAGATAGCAACTGCTCCATAGGTATCACTTAACTCAGAGGGGATAGTTTCCTCCCATGGAGGGGAAGGAAGGGGGCTTGATTTTGGTTCCAGTGGCTTAATGGGGCAGAAATCAAAAGTTATGTGGCTTCCAGAGCGTGTGCAGGCTTGTGGGAGATTACTGTAAAGTGCTAGCCCTTTCTTCTCCTTTGCAGCCTGTTCTAGGGCTTCTCCAACAAGGAGGATCTGCCCTCGTCTACCAGGGAGGAGAGAGTGAGACGAGCAAGGTGGGAGCTTCTTGCTCGGGGGAACAACCAGAGGCTGGAGCCAGGGCCAGAAACCGGGGCAGCCTCACTTCCAGTCACAGGCCAGCCTGCCCAGGCCAGGCCTTCAGATCTCTTTGCAGGGTGTCGGGTCACCGCCGGGCGTTCCGCAGCAGACGGCACTAGCGCGCAGCAGGGACCCTGCCTTGGCCCAGACTTGGGGAGGCAGAGCTGGAGGACCGTCAGAGGTAAGCCACGAGCCACCGCCGCCGCAGACGCGGCCACAGCCCGCACGGCCACGCCTCGGAGCCGCCCGCGGCAAACGGGTTCCAAGCCCGCCCGCGTCCGCGGCCAAGACCGGGCAGGTACGACGCCCTCCAAGCCGCGGACTTGAAACGCTCCTAGAGAACGAGCCGAGGCCCGGCCTCAGCCTCGAGCTGGAGGACGCGCTGGGGCTTGCTGGTCTGGCCGGCGACCCGGGAGCCCAGCACGCCGCCCGGACCCGCCCTGCTCCAGCTCCTCCGACCGCGCCAGCCTCCAGTCTCCCTCTGGGGAGACTGAATCCGTGGGCAGCGGGCACGGGGAGCCTCAGGGGGTCCCCAGACCCGGGGCGGCCTCGGCTTGCATGAGGCCAGGGCATGCAGGGTACAGTCCGGCCTCCGAGTCCGGTCCCTGCACCTTTTATAGGCTGGGGCCGAGGGTTCGGGCGGCCTCCCAGGAGCAGGTTGGAGGCCTTTTGTCGTGAAGGGCAGTCGCGGGCAGTCACCAGAAGGAGTGCGGAATAGGTCAGGAGACCCAGGGGTTCGGGGAGCAGGTGTCCCCGGGGGTCCCCAGGCCGGCGGGTGCCCGCATTTCCGTAAACAAAGAAACAGGGCAGCTCATCTCGGGAGGCGGGGGCTGTTAAGAGAACCGCCAACAATTTCCTTTATAAAAATGCGATCCGAGAGCATTTGATTTCCACTTTCACTCCCCCTCGCCCCCACCCCCCGCCCCAACACACGCACTGTCTCCAAAGACACTCAAATTGCAGCCATATGGGGCTGAAGCAATAGGAAGCAGTTACCTTATTTATTGCAGAGGCGGCGCACGCAAACCTGGCAGCGCAGCCGCGGACCGCCGGGTGGCGGGATGAAGACCAGCGGGTTCTTCTCCTTTGAAACTGTGTTTTGTTTACTCCTGGGAAGTGCACGTGGGAAAAGCAATTATCTTACTTTGATGAGGAAAGCGGTTGCGTGGAGGAAAGGAGGTGGAAGGAATTGAGTCCGTCGGGGAAGGGAAGCTCAATAATAAAAGTGGGAAGCGGGGATCCCAGCCCGTTGGCTCCTAAGACAGCGGCACCAGCGGACAGTCCGAAAGGACCCGTCCAGACTGGGCCGGAATAACTGCACCAGCGCCCGCGTGCTAGCGCCCCTTCATGTCCACAAGGTGAGATCCCAGCTCCGGGTCGTGAGGGACTACGATCCCATTTCTCAGATCGCCACTTGTCACTTCCTCTCCAAACGGTCGAGGAATGAGTTCGTCCAGTGACCTGCTTTCACATCCTCTGCAACCCTGCTCTCTTGCGGGCAGCTGGCGGCGTGGTGCACCCGGCAGGGGTGCGACACCTCCCCCGCCGGGGTCGCCTTCCTCCGTGGGACTGAGGACGTCTGCTGCACACAAGAGCCAGGCTCGGTCTGCCCTCGCATTTATTCTGTGTCTCTTCATTCCTTTGCCATGGGCTTTGCAGGAATCCCCGACGTCTGCAAACTCAGACAGCTCGCAAGCAGTAATTTTGTTCAGAGCAAGCGTTTCCGAAAAGATCACCAGCAGGCATAAAAACGGGCCGAAAATGGGGCAGGGAAGAGAAAATACTTACTAAATACCCCTCCAGAGGAAGGGGCAATGCCCGCACAGGGGTTTATTTCCTCACTTCAAGCCTCGGAGGTAATTAGGCAAAGAAGGGGGAAAAAAAAAAAAAAGAGAGAGGGAGACAGGAAGGAAAGAAGAAGAAAAGAGGAAAGGAACACGGGGGAGGAGGACATAGCTAGTTTTTTCAGCGCGAAACTGAAATCCTCGACCTCTGCTTGTGTCATGCAAACCCCGGGGTCTGTCGAGGCGCCCACGGCTAGCACAACTCCAGGGACAGGGCTCCAGAAACCCCATCGGAAGGGAAGCCACCCCTGTTCGCGGGCACCGGAGAGCTGACGAGGGGTGGGGGGAGGCGGTAGGTGAGGCGTGTCTGGTCCCCTGGTTTGCTCCGGGGAGCTCCGGCGGCCGGCGCGGGGCTTGCTCCGGGCGGCCCAGCAGCCGTCGCCCGCGGCGGGCAGCAGATTCCAAGAGGGGGCGGGCGGGGCGTGCAGAGAGACCCGGACCCAGGGCGAAGGGTGGGCTTTTCTCTGGGCGGGGAAACCGGACACTTACAGGCGGCTGAGGCCGACTTTATTTTTACTGCCCAAACTGTTGGAAAGTATTTAAGCTTAAACAGAAACAGCTGTATCGCTGGCACCGGCCGACGAAACTATTTGTTACCGGGAATGACGTTTTATGATTAAGGACGCGGCCGTCGGCGGCCTCTCGCGGGCGGCCCGCTCGGGTCGCCGGGCGATCGGATCTTGCTCCACGCGCTGTTCGTTAAGACAGACGGACAGAGATGGGACAGTTCACCCGGCGCCCACCTGGGAAACTTGGGGAGCAAAGACGAAAACTGGAGCCCGCGTTTCCAGGGGCGAAGGAAGGACGGAGGGGGGGGGGCGTGGGCCCAGCGTCGCGCCCGCCCCCAGGGTCCAGCGTCGCGCCGCGCCCGCCGCGCACCTCACTTGGGACAGGAGGCCAGTTTTCCGCTCCGGGCTCCCTGCCGCTTGGAGTCAGACTCCTCGGCTCACTTTTTCTCTGTCTCTCTCTCTTTTTGTTCCCTCCCTTTCCCCCACCCCATCCCTGGCCAAGGGAAACCGCCTCCAGTCGACTTGATCGTCGACGTTTGAATTAAATCCGGGGTTCTGAGGAGGGGGCGTTGTGACTTGGAGCTTCCGGGGGAGGAGGGAGCCGAGCGGAGGCGCGCGGGCGGGGTCCGGGGAGGGAGAGAGCGCGCGGGGAGGGGGAGGAGAACTGACGTCAGCGGCAGAGTATTATGGTCTGTCGTGCGCTGGCTGCTGCTTTTCTGCTCCTGGAAGCGGCCAAGGGGGGAAGCGGCGAGTCAACATGGAGCTTTCAGCGGTGGGGGAGCGGGTGTTCGCGGCCGAAGCCCTCCTGAAGCGGCGCATACGGAAAGTAGGTGCCCCTGGGCCTCGGGCCCCGGCGCGGCCGGGCCCTCCCCTCCCGGCCCGGGTTCCCTCCCCCTGCTGCAGCCCAGCTTCCCTTCCCCCAGGTCCCAGCAGCGGCTGCGGCCGTGGCGGCGGCGGCGGCTCAGAGCCCAAGCGCTTTCCTTAGACTTGCAGCGATGCACAGATTGCATGGGTGGGGGGCGGGGTGGGGGATGAATGCGGGTGCATGCACTCTGTGCAGCGTTTCGTGCAGGGACGATGCAGCGGGCGCGTGCCTTTTGCGGTGGGGTTTGGAGCATTCATTTGGTGCATGCATTTTCGCGTGTATTTCTTGTGTCCTCGTCATGCAATTCTCCCCATGCGCGCACACACACACACACACATATACATTTTCCCCTTTGCATCCGCAGGGACGCATGGAATACCTCGTGAAATGGAAGGGCTGGTCGCAGAAGTAAGTAGGCTATATCCAATTCTTATCCCCAGACTGTTATTCGGGAGGTTTCTTTCTTCCTCTTTTCCCCATTCCATTGAAATACAACACAATGCAACGAGAAAAGTTACACACACACTCCACTCTCTCTCTGCTCCCGGGACTGATTCCCACTTTTTCCTGATTCCCTTTAGGTACAGCACATGGGAGCCTGAAGAAAACATCCTGGATGCTCGCCTGCTCGCAGCCTTTGAGGAAAGGTACAGACCCTTTCAGGCATCAGCCCCTCGCTTGGGAACATGTAGGGTGGATTCCGTCCAGCCTGGTTGGAGTCCCACTTGGTTTCTTTACTTACACACCCCTTTCTTTCTCCCTCTTCTCCAGGGAGCGAGAGATGGAGCTGTACGGCCCCAAAAAGCGAGGACCCAAACCCAAAACCTTCCTTCTCAAGGTAGGATGGCAGTGTCCAGTGGTACTGAGACAAAGATATTCAGTCACTTTGTGGGAAGGAGACCCTAAAGGCTGTGGGCCAGTGGGGTGTCCACACACATTGCCTACTGTAATGTAGGAGGGAGTCCCCCAAGAGGATGTCTCAGTAGGTGGCAGCTCCAAAGGGTGTTTGGGGGGAGGGGCTTAGTCACACTAGAGTTCCTTCACCGCCCCCCCCCCCCCCGCAACCCCAAATGGACATATAATGGAGTACAGAAAGTGTGCTTGCTGCTCATGGCTGCTTCCAGGCAAATCCTGTACTCCTTTCCCGAGACCGCCACATCTCAATCCACCCCCCACCCTGCACCCCCGCTTCACCAATATAGAAATCCCCAGGCATCAGCTTGTGAAGCTGGGAGGCCAAGGCTGGAGGAGGACGGGGGGCAGGGGTGCCATGGCCTTGCTCCTCTCTTGACAGCATCTTCTCTCCTGCAGGCACAGGCCAAAGCAAAGGCCAAAACTTATGAGTTCCGAAGTGACTCAGCCCGAGGCATTAGGATCCCCTATCCCGGCCGCTCGCCCCAGGACCTGGCCTCCACTTCTCGGGCCCGAGAGGGACTTCGGAACATGGGTCTGTCCCCACCAGGCAGCAGCAGCAGCACCAGCAGCACCTGCCGAGCGGAGCCCCCTCGAGACCGGGAGCGGGAACGAGAGAGGGAGAGGGAGCGAGAAAGGGAGAGAGAGAGGGAGCGAGAGCGGGGCACCAGCCGTGTGGATGACAAGCCCAGCTCACCGGGGGACAGCTCCAAGAAGCGAGGCCCCAAGCCCCGGAAAGAGCTCCTGGACCCCTCACAGAGGCCCTTGGGAGAACCCAGCGACGGCCTCGGAGATTACCTCAAGGGCAGGAAACTCGAAGAGGCCCCTTCTGGGGCAGGAAAGTTCCCCGCTGGCCACAGCGTGATCCAGCTGGCCCGAAGACAGGACTCGGACCTGGTGCAGTGTGGTGTGACCAGCCCTAGCTCAGCCGAGGCCACGGGCAGACTGGCTGTGGACACCTTCCCTGCCAGGGTCATAAAGCACAGAGCCACCTTCCTGGAGGGCAAAGGCCAGGGTGCCCTGGACCCTGGTGGCCACCGGGTCCGGCATGGCTCAGGCACCCCCAGCTCTGTGGGGGGCCTGTATCGGGACATGGGGGCTCAGGGCGGAAGGCCGTCCCTCATCGCCAGGATCCCAGTGGCCAGAATCCTGGGGGACCCGGAGGAGGAGTCCTGGAGCCCCTCCCTGACTAACCTGGAAAAGGTGGTGGTTACCGATGTGACCTCAAACTTTTTGACCGTCACCATTAAGGAAAGTAACACGGACCAAGGCTTTTTTAAAGAGAAAAGATGAATTGCTGGGGAGGGGGTGAGCCCAGGATGAGAGCAGGCGAGGGAGTGAGCGCAGACTTGGCATAGTGCTTTTATTTTCTGGGTGGGATGTGGCCTTTTGGCTGGTCCTGTCCCTAACTTTACACCTGTGAGGCCCTTTTCATTCCTGTTTCCTCTCCCTCAGTTTGGTTGGAAAGATTATCTCTAGAGTTATATTTTCTATTAGATGTAAATATGTTATTTAAGAAAAATATCTAAATATATATATTTCAACTCTTGAAGTTGTTTTATTTAAACGAGAGGAGAGAGATTCAGCGTGGTTTAGTGGGGGCAGACAGCCTGAGCTGGGGCAGGAGGGCCCCCCAGGGCACCAGGAAAGTTGGGGTCCTGGGCACTGGGGGGTTTCTGCTGGTGTCTAGAGGGAGTCAGCCTGCCCCCCTTACCCTTCCTCCCACAGCCCAGTGCCAGATTCCTGGCACCAAGGCAGGGCCTGGATTTTTTCTCTCTTCCCATTGGCCAGCCAGGCCAACAAAAGGTTGGCTCCCCAATCAGAAAAAAGGGGGGTGGGGTCAGTCTTTTTCTTCTACATTTTTTTTAAAATTATTATTTTTTTTAAGATTAAGAAGTCTATTAGCGGGGAAAAGTATTAACTTGAATCACTTTTTCGTGTGTGATGTTGAGGGTAAAAAGTCACAGGTGGGGAGTAGGAGGTTCCCCCCCCAGGACCACACCAGGAAATGCACTTTACTAGAGGGGTGTGTGTCGTGGAGAAAATCTCCCCGTTCCCTCGATTCCTTTCCTTACTCCGCAGAAAGAAAAGAAAATCCAGCGAATCTGTTTACATTCCCGAAATGCCAGGATAAATTGGGAGGATTGCGTGTCAGTGCCCAGAGTCGGAGACAGTTGTTTTCACAAGAAAAGTGTCCGGGGTGGACTTTTCCTTTGCGCGTCGTCCAGCTTCGCCCGAAGAGGACACGGCGGCCCCCGCCGCCCGGGACGAGCTGGACGAGCCCCCTCCCTCCGGAGGGCGGGCCCCGGGCCTCGGACGGACGCAGGGCCAGACGCGCCCAGCCCGCGGGACCCACGGAGGGAGGCGCGGCGGCCGCGAGCGGGGTCGGGGCTGGAGCAGGACTCGCAGCCCCGCGGCTCCGGCCGGGCGAGGAGGAGGAGGAGGGGCGAGGCGGGGTTTCCATCCAGGAATGCGCTATATACTAAAATACTAACAGTGGTGGAATTATAGGAAATTATTTAAATTTTTTTCTGTGTTTGCTTATCTGTATTTTTGACTGAGAACATGCCTCTCTAAAAAATAAAAGCTAAAAAAAAAGGTAATAACACTGTATTTTTAATTCCTTTTCTGTTTTCAGGATTTCACTAAGCTCTTTCTGGAAAAATAAACATGAACCAACAGAATAAACTAGAAGAAAATTACCCACAGGGATTTAATCAGTGTAACAAGAAACTGTCAGAAGAGAGAGAAACTTATAAGAATTTTCCACTAGGTATGAAATAAGTCTGTATAACCTTCATGTCCCTGGAGTTCTTGGAATATATAAAAAGCCACCAAACTTTTTTTTTTTTTGAATAAGTCTATAAAGCTATAGAAACATAGACATTTTTAAGACTTCCCACTGAGAAAGTACTTTTTTGATGAAACAGATCAATTTCCTTTAAAAAGTATTTTCAGTGGCTTTACTCTGAGTTCTGGTTGGCAATATCGCAGCAATGTCATTTGGAAGTTGAAAGAGAACACAACTGCTTTGTCAGAATGATTCTGTGCCACATTTTTCCTTGGAAAATTTACCTTACTTTTTTTTTTTTTTAGCATAAGATGGTAGGAAAAGATTCAAATCCCAGATTCATTATTTCTTAGCTGCTGGGATGTTTAGGTTCTAGAAATAAAGGGCCAAGATTTCTTTAACACTAAATTGGGGGAAACTGTATCTACTTTAGTTAAAAAAATTAAATGAATTAATGCATATAAAGCATTTATTAGGGAGCATAAAGGAAAAACAAACAGTTGACTGATTGATTCATTTGTCATTCAGCAACTGTGCACCATGTGTTCATCATATGCCAGAAATTGGTCCGGGAGGGGACCCCAGCCTCATCCTGCTCCGCACTCCCGGCCTCCCACGTCCAGCTTCTCAGCCTCTCCCTCCCCTCCAGACTTTCTTGCCTTTAAAGAGAAAAAAGAGGAAAGTGATGTCCTACGTGGTTTTGTTTCTTTTTGGATATCGAGTTGCGCCTATAAAGAGAAGCCCTTGGAATGGGGATTTTTATCTGCTCACGTTTGTAAAACTGGTATTTTAGACTTTGTATAAAGAAGCGCCGTTGACCGAGTGTATCTATTGAAATGTCGACGCTATTTTCAGATGAAACTTCTTTGAAAGGACAAGTCTGCTACCGAGTGGACGGTAACTCGGGGACACGTGTCTTTCCCTGGCTGCCACTGTCCCCTCTAGTCCTTCCTTTACCCCCCACCTCCCTCCCTCCCCGGGACTGTGCCCCTTGCCTCCGACGGCCCCCACCGCCCCTGTGTCCTGCCGTCTGTCCCCAGCCGAGCGTGTGTGTCTCCGTCTCTCGCTCTTGCGACGCTGACCTGGGGGGTGGGTGGGCAGGGGCCGAGGGCCACGTGGCTGGGAGTCTGCAACCACGCAGGATGTGCGTGTGTTGGGTTGATTTAATCCTAAGAAGTGTACAAATCTCGAATCGATCTCCGCCTCAGCTCAAGAGTGAAGCTTCGGTACCTGTCTTCTGCGGTCGTCAGTGTCTGTATCCAATACCGCTTTTTACGTGTTTAAATATATACTTTGTAAATAGAGACGTGTGTCGGTTTTCTCTTTTTTCCCATAAGCAGAGAGATGGGGGCACCCCGGCTGGAGAGGTCCCGTCCCCGCTCTCTAGTGGCCCAGCCCACTCTCACCCCCAACGATTCCCGCAGAGGCTCTAACCCACCCGGGGGAACCCCACGTAGTGGAGACACAAGGGGGCTTGGGAGGCAGCGGGCTGTGACACTGCTTAGTGGCCCTTCCTTTGGATTGTGGGCAGAAGTCGGGGACCCCGGGAGGATGCGCTGTGACCTCCGGATTCCCCTTTCCTCTGATGGGGCTCCCTCGCGCGCCCCACCCCCAGGCCGGAGGACGCCGCTGATCCCCGAGGCCTGGGCGCCTTGAAGCCTCGGTCCCCGGCCTTCCGGGCCTGCCCCCCGGCGCTGTCGTGGGACCCGCCCCCCCCAGACCCACCCAGCCTCGCCAGCGCTCCCCGAAATGCAGACCTCGCGCCTATTGATTGAGGAATTGAATTCGTGGGCATTGCTAGGCAACTGCCTGCTTGGAGCCGGCGAGAACGCGCTGATGTGATTAGTGAGCCCGGAGCCGCCGCGCTGCAGCCCCGCGCCCCTCCCGTCCCCGCAGCCTCCTTTCCTCCCCTGGTCGTCTCGGCCGGCCCAAACCCCGACCCTGGGCAAGGGACGGTGGTGGAGGGGAGAGCCACCGCAGGGTGGGGGTGAGGGCGTTTTCGGCCCTTCCCGGCCGCAGCCTTCGCGGCAGTGGGGGCGGGGTCGTGAAGCCGGCACGGGAGAGCCACCCTCGGCATCCCCAAAGAGGCCATCTACTGAACCCAGCTCCACCTCCACACTCCCCCGCAGACGTCGCTCCCAGCAAAGGCCGCGACCCCAGGTGCGCTCGCAGAGAGGAGCGTGAACACGCGGTGGCCCGCTCGTCTCCTGCTCTTGACCGCAGAGTCGGTGGCCCAGCCTCGGGCGGAGCACTCCCCGCCTCCCTCTCCCAACTCTGCGACCTGTGTGGGAGGGCTCGGGAGGAAGGAGTGGCCCGGCGCCCGGGCTCGAGGCAGGGTGTCGTGGAGCAAGTGCCCTTTGGACGTGAGCGGCCTGCGCCACAGGCCGAGTAGGGTCGCAGGCTGCCAAGGGTCCAAGGTCCCTGTGCCGGGCCGGGTCAGCTCTTTGCTGGGCTCTCCAGCGAGCGGGGGACGTCGGAGGGCGAGGAAGGTGGGTGGGGTGTTGGCGAGGGTCCTGGCCTGAGACCAGCCCCGCAGCTGTGGCCCCGTTCCCCGTGCTGCGACCCCTCCCGTGTGCTCTCCCGGGTGTTTGGAGCAGCGGGGTGGGCTCGTGCTTGGGCAGCAGAGAGGGCGCGACACGGTCCTTTTCCCGGGCTCGCTGGCCACCACCAACCCCAGCTTGAGAAGCTGCTTTGGCGGGTTCTGTTTCCTCGGGAACCCTCCACACCTGCGGAGACCAGTGGTGGCGGCCTCGGCCCCGCGGCGCCGTCTCAAGCCCGGGCCAGTTCCCCCGAGTCCGGAGGGCCGGGCCAGCTCCTGTGGCCGCTGCCAGCACGTAGCCTCGCTCAGCACAAATGCT
Organism: Galeopterus variegatus; assembly: GCF_000696425.1. Lineage (NCBI taxonomy): Eukaryota > Metazoa > Chordata > Mammalia > Dermoptera > Cynocephalidae > Galeopterus > Galeopterus variegatus. Next base: position 34,421 of record NW_007733381.1, on the reverse strand, counting down.
GGATGACCTGGGATATATATGCTCTTTGCAGAGTGTTGGATCAGATACGTTTTCTGTCACCTTGATGCTCGCAGCCTACTCATCCTGGTCGAGGCCTTGTGCTGTGCGCGGGAGGCCGGCGGCGCGCGGGCCTGACCCAGGCCCCTGGGGGCTCTGGGGGCTCATACTCTAGGGTCCTCTTCTCACCCAAAAGTCCTCCAGGCCCAGAGGGGCCTCGGACGCAGCTGGAGTCCGAGATGGGGGCGGCTCAGGGCCTGGCTGGGCTCCACAGCTGCAGGGTGCCACCGCAGTCCTGGGGCTGAGCACGGCGAGAGGGGCTGGGAGGCAGCTTTCCTCTCGAGACTTGAGCCACCGAGGTGGCTGGGGGCCGCTGGGAGCGGCGGGGGCGCAGGTCGAGCTGTCGCGTCC
>NW_007733381.1:21115-33043 GCF_000696425.1 Galeopterus variegatus | reverse complement strand
CCGGGGCAGCCTGCAGCGGCAGGAGCCACCCCGCCCCCCTCCCCCGCGCCGTCCAAAGCGCCGGCGGCCCGAGCTTCGTGGGACGCGCGCGCCCTCTGGAGGCGGCGGCCTCAGCCCCTGTCGCTGGCTCCCGCCCCCTTCCCCCGGGGGAGGCCGTTGCCTTTCTGATTCTGGACAGGAGCAGAGAAAGCCTCATCTCCCCCCACCAAAAAGCACCGCGCCCTCGGGCCACGAGGGTGGAGGGGAGGAAGGAGGTGTCCAGCCGCCCGGTCCCCGTCCTCCGAGTCCCGCTGCACCGATCGGGCCAGGCAGCCAGGCACCCTCGTGCAAGTTGGGGCGGCGCGGGGCCGGGCCCTCGGGCCGAGTCAGGCCCCTTGCAGCCCAACCCATTCTTCTGGGAAGGCGGTGGATTAGGCGATCAGATCAGCAGCGCAGAAACTAACAAAGGCCAGTGTGGGCCAAGGCCCCCGCGCCCTTCTGGCTGACTCTGGGTAGAAATGGGCTCTCAGGAAAGAAAGCCTGCCTCGCCATTGGGGGCACAGCGCCTGCTCCTGCTTGGCTAGCTTGCTCTCTCCTGGTCCTTCCCAACCCCTTTCTGCAGCTTTCAAAAGCCAGAGGACAGGACGGCTGGGATCACCCCTGCCCACCCTCTCCAAAACAAAACAGCTAGAGCCTCCAGAAGGCAACGAAAGAAAACACACCAGCAGCGTCTCTGCAAGAATCTGATTTCGAACTCGCAGGCCCTTCTGGAGCCGGGTAGAGCTGGGGGTTTCGTTGCTATCTGTAGTGGGAACCTGCTCCTGAACTAAAACATTCACGCCTTCGCCCCAGCTAGCCTTCAACCAGTGGCCACAACTTCTAGGCCCAGCTTCCTTCTTCACTGCAAAGGAAGCTCATTCTCCCTGGGGGCTGAGATTTATGAATAAATTCATGCTGAGGGTAATGCAAACCTTAAAGGACCAGGGAAGGTTATATAATAAGCAAATCATCTCTGTATTATGAGCCATGGGTTAGGAATTGCAGTGGCTCCTCTGACTCCAAGCTGCTTGAGCTTCACAGCAACTCCCCTGGAATTTTATAGCTGTGTTCTTTTAAAGTGTTACCACATGTGGTGGATTCAAGGAGTCGAGTAGCTTTCCAGCACGGTATCTTTAGATACAGGGTCTGTGTGTGGGAGCGGGGAGGCTTGATTTCCTTTAACCTTAAATATGTAGGAGATGTCTTAAAGTGACTTTATTTTTGGTGGCTGGCTGGTTTGGGGATCTGAACCCGTGATCTTGCTGTTATCTGTTTGCACCCTAACCAAGTGAGCAAACTGGCCATCCTCAAAGGGACGTTATATATTGCAGCATTCCTGACTTCTCCCATTATTTTATTAGTTTGTTTTTTCCTATCTTTTCCATTAAACCAGGGTTTCTCAAACTTAGCACCACAGACGTCCCAAGAAGGATCATTGTGTGTGTCGGGGGGGTGGGCTTCCTGTGCACCATAGGAGTTTTATCACCATGCTTGGTCTCTACCCACTAGATGCCAGTAACATCCAACCCCCAATGTGACAACCAAGGTTGTCTCCACTCTGCCATATGTCCACTGGGATGCCCCACCACCCTCAGTTGTGAACTGCAGGTGCAGGGACTCAATCTTAAAAGCAAACCCCATCCCTTGCTTAGAAAAACATCTTTTTCTGCATTCCATGAACAGGATTAAGACTTTCCTAAAGTCTTCGATTTTTTCTGTGCCACACTTCAGTCCATGTCCGGATGAATATTTTGCCTCAAGAAAGGTAAAGTGAAGAGTGTGTTGTGTTTCCAGGCATCACACGTGACATACACCGGGCTGAAAAGTTTAAAAAAATATTTATTGATATACTAAGAATTAACAAAGACCAAAATCTTCTGACACCATTTGCTAATATCTTCCCCTGCAAAATAAATTAACATGTCTAAAAAATTTTTTTTTAACCTATGCTACTGTTAGTTTTCCAAAATCTTAGAACCCCACAGAAGTATGAGATGCACTTGAGGAAACTGGTCACCGAGGCATGGCCTCTCCCCCAGCCCCCTCAGCCGCCCACCCCCTCCCCCAAACCATCGCGGGCTTCCTGGGGGAAGCGTTTTCCTGAACTGGTTGGTCCTAATTAAATATGGGGGCTGGGCTGCTGTCCTGTTTCAACAAAGATCTTTTTTTCCCAGGGCAATAACATATCCACTTTTGTTCTCTTTTAAGCAAGCAAACAAACAGCCATAGTTTAAAGCAATTAGAAGTGGCATACATGAATGATTTGGCTTTTTTTTTTTTAATTAAAAAACACAAATCAAGCCAGTGACTGGCATTGGTTCAAAGCTCTGGTTCTCCCCCAAAGTTTTACCCTAATGAAACCTCTAGGCCCAGAACTCTCTCTAGCAAGGTCAGAATTTTGAGCGTAACCAAAACAAAGAACACTGTTTTTGGTACCAAAAAATATATATATATATATGAAAATATGCCAAAACCTCTAAGGAAGAGGACAGTTTGGCCACTTCTTTCTAGCCCACTACAGAAGAAAATAAAAAGACAGGAGTTAAAACATCCATCCAATACACACTGTGATACAGTTCCCATAGGACCCTTTGGAATAAAGAAACAGCGAATACTTAAGTCAGATGTGTGACAGACGCCTAGCTACACACACACACACACACAAATAGCAGCAAATAAAAATATAAAAAGTACTACTTTTATTTATTGGTAAACATAAGGCGACCAACTGAGCATCTGGTGCAGCTCTCCAGCAGAGGGTCAGGCACCTGCACGTGGGTGCGCAAGCTCTGCTGGACACAAACTGCTGGGGGTCACAAGCACCAGGAAACGCAAGGGACGCAGCAAGAAGGCAAAGCGGTTGGGAGTAAAGGAGTTTGCAGATTCAGACTTTGGGATTGAAGTAGCTGGTTAACAGAAAGGCACCAAATCAGGGTTTGGAGAGACCTGGCTGCTGGTGACAAGTACAATCAGCTCAGCCAGCCTTTTCTCTCCAACAGCTTATGGAACCCCAGGGCTACCCCCAAGGGCTTGGAGCTGCTGTTGGCCTGGCTTCAGAGCCTCTAAGGCAACAGAGTACTTGGTGTGAAAGGAGCTGCAAAACTCGAGGATGTCAGCCCCTCTAAGAGGGAAGCAGGGAGAGGGCCTGGCTGCCTGGGGACAGGGAGAGAGGCTGGTGCCAGAGCCCAGTGCATGGGGACCCATTCCTCTCAGGCTGTGCAGTGAGCTGGAATTTCTCCCTCCTGTCACAACAGCACAGGGGGGACAACCCTTCCTCTTACTGCCCACTCCCCAGTTCAAGCCTGGCTGTCTGGGACCCCCCAGCCCTCCGCTCTGCTGAGATGGGCAGCATTCCCATTGCAGCCAGCCTAGAGACCACATGCTAGCCCTGGAGGCAGCATCTGGATGGCCCTCAATGTAGTCATGAACGTGGGTCCATCCCCAAAGGCACACTTAAGATCAATTTGGCTACACAAATGCCATCTCTTCCTATTTGGTGTGGACTATGAGGTACTAGGGAGATGGGGGACTGCAGCCTGGCAAGACTGCCTCTTGGAAACCAGAGCTCACTCTCCATGTCTGGGTTGGTTTGAGCAGCTCCTCCCTGCAACCAAAGCTGCTGGAATAAAAAGCCCCGCATCTGCTGGCTGGCTTCAACCAACAACAGAAGAAGACACAGTTACAGCCCCACCCTCCCCGATTTCTTTTTGGCATCACAGAGACTCAAGAGACCAGATTTGCCCGCCGCTGCCACCTCTTGGTACACCCACAAGCCAGCCTCTACCCAAGGCTGATGTCTCAGAAATCCTGGTACTGGTCAGGTTTCATGCAAGGTGGCTCTGAGACTCAGCAGTCTTGAGGGAAGGAGCTCAAAATCTTGAGTATTAGTCTTTCTCCACGTGTGGGGGTGAAGTCTCAAGGCCAAGGCTGGCATATTTGGCCTTTTGGGGGTCCTCTGGCAGGTGGGCTGTTCAGACTTTATCCCACTCCCCAAATGGTAACGGTATATTGCTAAAGGTGTGGGGGGGGGATTGTCAGGGAAAGTGGCTCCCATTTCTGGGACAGGACCCTCCACACATGGAGCAAAGGTTTGGTGGGTGGGATCTGCAGCAAGGTCTGTAGGACGGCCGGACACAACAGGTGGCAGACGGACCACCTGCCTGTGTTCCCACCTGCAGTGGCTCCTGGGGCAGTTCAGAGGCCTCGCAAACTGGGCCAGTGCTTTATAACCAGAAATCAAATTCCAGCCAGTGGAGGGAGGCTTGCCCACTCAGGGGCCTGCTCACAAAATCTCCCTCTTGGCCTGAGCACCTTTACTTCTGGTGATTCTCAGCCAGAGCTCTGGGCCCGTAGTGGTGCCTACTTCCCCACCCTGAGCCCCAGCAGCCTTGAACCTCCAAACTTGGCTGAATTCTGGTGGGCCCCAGGCAGGAGTAGGTTTGGGCTTGGAAGGGGACCAAGGTCACTTCTCCCAGGGGCACAGACTGGCAGAAGGCAGCAGGGACATCCCGTTCCTTCTGCTCCCAAACCCAGAAGCTCTTCAAGTGCAACTGGGCTCTGGGGCCAGCCACCTCCCCTCATTCTGGACGTTTGGGCCAGCACTTGGAGACTATGAATGTTACTCTGAAACTAGGTGAGATCACACTGAAGTCAGCCTCCACGGTTCCACATCTTGCCCCCTTTTGGCTGCCAGCAACTGTTCTTTTACATCAAGGCCCCAGCCCTCAGTGGTCAGGGCAGGATCCCTACGTCACACAGCCTAGGCACTGCTCGAGGGGAGGAGCTCGGCTCCACCCTGACCCCATTTCCTAACAAATGTCGCCAGGCAGAGACACACAGTGGATACCTCCCTGGAGGAGTCCTGCTGGGCCATGCTTCCCCCACCTTTCTCTCCGCACCTCTGGGGAGAAGTCAAGCTGGACCTGGAGAAGCCCCCTCCTCTGCCACCTGTGTCCCTGGGAAACTGAGAGCAAAGCTGCCACTGTCATGCAGACCAAGCAGGGGCAGTCCAGACAAAGCAGACGTACTGGACCGGCCGTATTTAAGAAACCTGCTCTTTTCAAAAAGGTCAGCCTGAGCCACAGGTGGCCACCCAGATTTCGTGAGGTGAAACGGAAGCCATGAGAGGTAGGAACCTGGGGGAAGCATGGCCCCAGCAAGGATAAGATACAGCTCCCTGCCAAGCCCCAGGGCAGGGCAGAGTCTTGAAGAGGTCGGTGCTAAGCCTGCCCAGAAAGGAGCCCACCCACTCCTCATCCTGACCCAGCCCCTTGAGAAGGTGTGGGCTGCAAGTCACTTATCAAAGCCAGACCAGAGACCAGGGAAGAGTAAGACCCGGGCAGCTGGTGGCCCCGGGTCAGGGCAGCCGAGGGGCTTCAGTAATGTCTCAGGTTGAAGAAGCCCACGCTAGTAGGGGACTCCTTCACTGTAACGGTGATGAGGTTGGCAGTAACATCAGTGACAAAGACGTGCTCGATGAGGCTGCGGGTGGGCTTCCAGTCCTGGCTGGTCTGGACAGACACCGACAGGTTCTGCCCGGCGCTGGGGAGCAAGGCTGAGTCGGGGTCTGAGTCAGAGCTGCTGTTCTCCTCGCCCGTGCTCATCTCTGACAGCGCAGCTGCCTTGCGGACCTCTCCTGGGGCTACGTGGCCCTCCTGCCCGCCGGGCACAGCACTGCCCTTCAGGCAGTCCCTCTTGCCAGCAGGGGTGGGCAAAGCTGCCACCATGGAGGCCAGCTTCTCACTTTTGCTGGTATCGGCAGGTATGCTGGCCCCACTGCCCCCAGTGCCCTTCCCAGTGGCTGGGTTTGTGGCAGGGACACCCTTGGTGGTGGTGGCATGGCGGGCAAGCATGCCCACTCCAGGCATGCCATTCTTGACACTCTGTAAGTCCAAGACCTGGAGGCTCAGCTCTTGGGTGGGTGCCAGCTGGGGGCCTGGGCAGTTGGCAGGGACCTTGCTGCTGCCATGGGCATGCGGGGGGCCCCCTGTACTCCCCCCTTTCTGCTCTCCAGCCCCACTGCTGGGGGTCTTTGGGACTTTGCTTCCGGGGGGATTCATCCCCAGATCCCCTTTCTGCGTCCTCACCTTCAGGTCCAGCCCGAGGCCGCACTTGCTGGCGGCCTGGGCCTTCAGCGCCAGCCTGCTGGCAGCCTGGGCCTGGCTCTGACTCATCCGGTTCATGTAGTGTACGATGGAGCTCTGCCAGCTGATGCCGCCCCGGCCGGGGCTGCTGGCCATGCCCTTCATCAGGCTGGCCAGGTTCTCTGGGGTGGCCCCGGTGCTGGGGCCGCTGCATGCCTCTTTAGCGTGGGCCTTCAGGGCCGCCAGACCCGCCACGGGGGCGCTGAGTGGAGGGGGCAGCTTGCTGGCTGGGGCCCCCAGATCCTTGCGGGCGGCCTTAAGCACCTTGGCCAGGCTCACGGGTCTCCGGGCCGCCTTCTGCTCCGGGGGCAGGGGCTTGCGTCCCCGCTTCTTCCTGATGGCATCCTTCAGCTCAGGCTTAGCCACCAGGATCTGTGCTTTCTTCTGAGGCACTGGGTGGGTCTCGCGGCCCCGGGGGCCCCTCTTGGCATCTAAGTCACTGTCATCCTCTTCATCTGAGGAAGAGGATGATGATGTAGAAGAAGACGAGGAGCTGCTGGATTTGGATTTGGAGGGTGCGTCAGGCTCCTGGAAAGATAAAGGGGAGAGTCACACCTCCGCCAGTGGGTCCCAGGGTCCACAGCACCACACTGTCCCCAAGGAGCACTGGGCACCTCCTGTGGCTCCCAGACCAGAGAGGCAGCCAGGGAGGGGCAGTTTCTCACCAACTGGCTTATAAAGGATTTAGAAGGTCCCTTCAGGTTCCATGAAATGCAAAATGAAAGGGAGAACATGCTAAACAAAAACAGACGGTCTGTAACATATAGTCAGAGTGAAGAAAGTGAGAGGACAAACCTTCATGTCCCAGCCACCAACAGCTTCCGAGGGGGTTGCAGACTGAGCTCCGGGCGGTGCAGCAGCCAATTTGAAACGGGGCGTGTGCACAGTGGCGCAACCTCATGAGGCCCAGGGTGGAATGAGGTAGCGCACGAACCGGGTGCGTGCCGTGCCTCTCTCCCCTCTTCCAAATCCCACCCCTCCCGAGCCTTCCGTACCCAGGTCGGCACGCCAAAGCCCTCCCTGTTTCCTGGGTGTCACCCCAAATGGTAAGGATCTCCCCTCTTCCAAATCCCACCCCTCCCGAGCCTTCTGTACCCAGGTCGGCACGCCAAAGCCCTCCCTGTTTCCTGGGTGTCACCCCAAATGGTAAGGAAGTGCACCTTCCTGTGTCCACAGGACCCATGTGGCCTGCCGGGTCAGAATTTTAAAAGGTACGCTTTAGGGAAACAGCCAGTGCCAGGTTCCTGCCGCAAAGCTCTCCTGATTCCAAAGGGGGACCACCCCATCGACCTGGAGGGCCTGAGGGCTCCTTGGCACTGCCTCGATGCCACCCCTTGTCACCCCATGGAAATCATTTCTCAGTCAGCAGGTCTTCTGCAGCCCCACTTTCCTGCTGGAAAGGAAAACTTTGAAGACAGAAACGAAGCCAGTGGGACCAGCTAACAAGACTAAGGCAGGGAATCCCACGGCCCCTCGGAGAGACGGTTCTTGTAAGTGACTGAGCTTGTGGCCACAGCCTGTCAGCGTCTGGACGGAGAGGAAAGACTCATCCAAGACGAGGCCAGGACATCCTGCCTCTGACCTGTTGCTAGGGAGGGAGGCGCAGTGTCTCGGACCCTGGGTGTGTGCGCTCGCACATGTGCGCAGTGGGGAAGAGAGGGGCAGCAGGGCATCTCTGAGAAGGCACAAGCACAGGACCAGCCCCTCGCCCCCTCACACTGCCCTCTGCCCTCCCCCGAGGCCATCCCTGCTGTACCCCGCCATTGCCAGCCCTGCACTGCTGAGCCACCTTGATTTAAGGTGCATTCAGAGGTGGGCCTGGAGTGGCCGACATCCTTGGCTTAACCAGCTGCCCTGTCAGTTGCATCTACGCAGCAAGTCTATGAGCACCTGCTGTACATGTACTCCCTGCTCTAATCCATTCCCTGATAAGCCCCTGGGGATGAGGAGGAGTCACAGTCAGCAGCCAAGTTTGCCCCTGCTACCCAGTAGAAAGGAGTGCAGAACGGTCACCAGCTGAAGCGGGAAGCCAGCTCAGGAGGGGGCTCAGCGCAGGGGGAGAATTCTGCAGCCTGCTGGCGCCCCCCACTGGCAGAGGCAGAGAGAGACAGCAGGAAGGGAGGTGCCTGCCTTCCCAGCAGGCGGAAAGACTTCTGCAGGAGTACCCTCCCCTGCCTCCTGAGAGTCCTCAAACCTTCCCTCTGCCTCCTCCTGCCCAGAGCAGGCGCTGGAAGGCGAGCAGCCACACACCTTGAGCCTGGCGCGCCGGCTACAGGAGGACATCACCGTGTGCTTCCTTGGCCGGCCCCTGGGCCTCTTGCCTCTCTTCCGGTTCTGCACCTCCTTCTCCTGTTCCCTGAGGACACATCACCAATCAGGGTGGCACACAACCCCCCTCCCACCCCACGGGAACCCCAGGGCTCCAAACACTCCCATGTGGCTCCCATCTGCTTCCCTGATGCTCCAGTCTGCAGCAGCTTATTATCAGCTTTGCTGCATAAATACACACCCAAGACAGAGGTCCAGACCCCATTCTTCGTAATGTGCAATTCTATGCATATTGCAATTCTTTGCAATTTTATGTAATATTTTCATAGCCATCTCATTTCATTTGCCTCTGGGTAAGGACAAGTCAAACGAATTAAGGCAAAGCTGGGAAATGGATAGTTCTCCAGTTTTCTCTGACTTTTTTTTTTTTTTTTTTGCAGCTTGCTAGTAAGACTGAACCCTGGACCTTAGTGTTATAAAAGCGTGCTCTAACCAACTTAGCTAAAGCCAGCCTTCTCTGACCTGTCTTAGGGTGGAAACTAAAGCATATTGTAACAAGAACCAATCTTTGGGATGACACGGTCCAAGCTCCTCACTTTAAGCAGAAAGAAGCCCAGGACAACCTGCCAGCTAGAATCCCTCACCTGGTCCCCAAGCACCAAAGGCTCCAGGCTCCAGTCCTGCTGTGCCCGCCAGTCTTCCTGGAGCCAGTGCAGCCAGCTCACAACTCTCCCGTCTCCCTTTTCTAGTACTTCTCTGTTCCTAAACTCTGTTCTTGATGGAAGTAACAGAGGGGTTCAATTCTGAAGCAGCCAGGGCCAAAGCCAGCACCAACAGCAATATTCCCTTAAGCAGCCCCCGTGCCTTGGGGGCCCCCCATGAGAAAGCTTGTATTGCAGGCTACCCCCACAGGAAGGGGCCCTAAGAAGATACCCGGTAATTAAAACAGGTAAACATCATCTCATTGGGGCCTGGAAGGCAATCTCTCAAAGAATCTGATTAGCACAACCAGGTAAAACTCATACTCCAAAGAAGCCTAGACCCTCACCTCCCAATCTCCTAAAAGGACAAGGGGTTATCTCCTGGGTCTCCTCTGCTAAGATTCACTGGTGCACTGCATGCTGAGAATCTGCAGTTTTCCCTTCCGTGCAAAGGCCATGCCCCGCCTCCTCCCCCAATAACTGCCAGCTCCTAGTACCCAGAGGAATCTATCTTTTTGGTGGAAGAAAGCACAAACATTCACCTTCCCAGTTTTCTTTCTTCCTTGATATAACCCAGATTATTCCATGGTTTTTCAACTCTTGTATTTCTGGTCTTAACTGCTCTGCTATTATCAAAAGTGAGGCTAAGGACGCACCCTCTCTCAAGAGTTAAGATGCTGTTGTAACTGCAGAGAATGAACTAGCTCCCCAAATGTATCACACACCGGCTGTAAAGTGCAGCGGGAGGTGAGACAGCAAATACAGCACGGATTTTTCTCTCCTTCCTCACAATTTCATGGACAGACTTGTTCTTATGGTAGATCTTAGCAAACTCAGCATACGATTTCCTTCTTTCCTTATTAAGTCAAGAACTTTCACCTGTTCACTTCAAGGGAGCACTTCGCAGCTTCTCTTTGGCCTGTCTGAACTGCCACCATCCCTCCTCTTGTGCTGCGGGGCCATTATTAAGTAAAATAAGGTGACATGAACACAGGCATGGTGGTACCCTGGAAGCAGATCTGATAACGGAGAGGGCTAGCAAGCGACTGAAGGGCAGGTAGGCAGTGCAAATATGCCAGACCAAGAAACGATTCACGTGGTACAACTCCGAACGGCGTGCAGCTTAAAGCTTCTGAAATGCCTATTTCAGGAAATTTCCATTTAATATTTTTGGACTGCAGCTGACTGATACGTCGGGTAAGGGGGGACTACTGTACTACCCACATCTTGCTATTATATTCACTGACAGCACTCCCTGGACCTTTGCACTGGGATGAAGTGGGCATGTTCACCATGTCCCCTCACCACTCCTTCCATTTGGACACCTCAAGGAGGCCTATCTCTTAAGCCGAGTCTCCTATCTAAGAATAGAAGTGACATCTAGAATTACAGAAGCAGATCTGCCTGACACTGGCAAAGGGGCCCCCACAGTGCTATCTTTTGCAGCCCAGAGCAAAACCAATGTGTTGTTCTTGACAGAGACACACCATGACAAGCGTAGCTGTGTGCTGTGTGTCCCAGCCCCTCTCTGAGCCTTCTCTTAGCCAACAGCTCGCTTATCCAGGGCTGGAAAGAGGCCTACGTTTCTACAGCCATCCTACCATCCTCGTTTTTATGAGTCCTGTCTGAAATTAGTCAACAGCAAAGGCCAAGGGAAGCCAGAGCCTTTTTTAGGAGAAAAATTAGAAAGGTCATTTCTGCAAGCCTGGCTGTCAGAAAGACCAAAGCACTTACTCAGGAACTGACTGGGGACCTGAATGTGCTCCACCTTTGCAGACAGCCATAGAGATGGCACTAGAGGCCCAGGGGACAGTCTTGCTACAGGACCTGACTACAGCTCCAGCCTTTTGCAGCACCCAGTGTGCCCTGTCCCTGTCTCCACCCAACACACTCTCCCACTCCCCACGTGTGCTGGTAACTTTCTCACTTCTTCTGGAAGGCCAGGAGCAGCCTCGGGTCCAAGATGTTCTCCTCTGGCTCCCAGCTGTTATGTCTGCAAAAGCAAAGAGCAGGGCGCCATCAGTCACCAGGCAATGACCAGGCCACTTGAGAAAGCTGCCTGAGTGAACTGGTCCTGGAGGCTGGGGCCCTGGAAGCCAGCGCCCTAACCTCAAACCCAAGGGAAAGTGCCACTTTGAACCGCCTCCCCGCCCATTAAAACGCAGCCACAAGAGGACTCCTACAGTCTCCACCTGGGAGAAAAACAAATCCCAGTAAGACGCGAAGTTGCAGAGAGGGAATCCCCCAAACCCTGGCGCGGAGCCAGGGAGGGAAGGGAAGGCGGTGCAGGACGCAAGGAAGGGGAGGCCGAGGGAACAGCGCACAGCCGGAGACGCAGAACAATGTGGCTGGCGCCGGGCGAGCGCGGGCCGGGGCACCGGGAGGGGAAGGAAAGAAACAGTGAGTCCGGACGGAAAGGGGAGCCGGGGCTGGGGAGCAGCTGCGACCGGAGCCCCTCCCGGGGATGCCCAATCCCCTCCCTCCCATTAAAAGAAAGAAAGAAAGAAAAAGAAACCCCACATCCATCCACAGAAAGCTCAGGTTACAGCGGGGAAAATATGGACGGTGGGGGGAGTGCTCGCGTCCCGCGCCTCCCACACGGCCCGGCCGGGAAGGACTGAGCCGGGGCGGGGGCGCGTGCCACAAACGGGCGCGGGAGGGTCCCGGGCGGGAGGCCACCCAGCCCTGCTCCCCCGCGGGCTTGTAAACAAAGGGCAGCCCCCGCCGAGCCGGAGGAGCCCGCGGGGACCCCGCGAACTTCCCGCCCTTCCCGCGTCGACGGCCCGCCCGGGGCCCCC
>NW_007733381.1:12862-20223 GCF_000696425.1 Galeopterus variegatus | reverse complement strand
CCGCTGAGTCGCGCGGGGCCTCCTGGACGCGCCCGGCCTTCCTCCCAACCTCGCTTTCCGGGCGAAAAGCCATTGTTCTGGCCCGAGGGGAGGGAAGCGGGTCGGGGCGCGGCGGCCGCTTCCTTCCCGCGCCTCGTGGGGGCGCTGCTCCGGGGCGCGCGGTGCCCGGCGCGGGCTCCGCCTTCTGGCACTTGGTTCCCTGCAGTCTGGGGGAGTCGCCCTGTTTTGCGGGGGAGCAGAACGGGCCGGGGGATGGGGAGGGAATGGGGGATAAAGTGCTGGGGGCGGGGGCGCAGCAAAAACGGAGCCGCCCAAAGGCGGGAGAGGAAAACGCATCCACCCAACCACTCCGAGAAAAGAACGGCACCGACTGCTCGGCGATCTTGCCAAGTTGCTGGGAACGTGGAGTCCAGCCCCCAAGTCTGAGGGCACGTGCAGGGAGAGGAGCAATTGGCTTTTCCTTATTTGTTTCTCGGTTTTGATGAAATGAAGGTGGGCGGGGGCGGTCTGGAGAGCCGTTTCTAACTCAGGACTGTCATTAGTGGCCTGCGAGGGTTTAGCCATCAGTGTCCTTTGGATCAGTCGCCCGCGGCAGGAGGAGACCGGACCGCGAGTGGCCCCGAGTCCCCCCTGGGCTCGTCGGTGGCAGGCTACCCTTTTATTCTTCGCTGTTAAGTATCGAATTCCGTGGAGCAAGTCGCCCTTTGAGTTACTTACGTTTTGAATCAGAGCAAATCAAACACGTAAAGGAGAGGTACGTGAGCCTTAACTTACCGCGTCAGTACAGGCTCACTCAGGGCCATTCGTTTCTGGTTTTGTGTCTCCCCTGAGCACAGCTGCAGAGCACTTCGGCTGAGCAGATCGAAAAGTCGTTTCTTGCTGTGGAAGACTGTTTCAATGTAATTGTCGTCATTAAAAACGTGTTTATGAAGGATTCTGCAGGAGGAATGCATGGGTTTTTTTTTTGTTTTAGCAGAAAGGCCTACTGCAGAAAATACCGAACTGTAGGAACCGTCTCCCAATTCATGGCATGTTCTTCAGTTTATTTTGTTAAGTAGGTTACATTCATTTGACTTCCTGGAGAGAACTTGCAAACTCAGATATTGTTTGCAAAGGAGGCAGGAAAAAGGCACATTTTTTGGTGGGAGGCGATTGCTCACTTAGGAGGGGCGGCAGCAGAGAATCCATGTTTCCAGATAAAGCTGCCCTCGAGTGAAGGGGGCTGCATCCATTTCTCAGCCAGCTCTTTTTGTATCCCTGTCTTGGAGACTAGGCAGTAAATTGTGGAGCTGGGGGCAAAGGTGTATTTACTGTAATCCCACAAATAGCTGGATCAGTTTCAACTGGAATTTCCTTGCAGAATTCATTTTAGGTGTAAGATTTTCCCGTGGAAGTTTCCAGTTTCCTCTTTGATGCACGGTATCCTGGGATACTTGCTTAATTTCTTTCTTCCTATTTTTTCTTTTTTAAGAAATGGAAGCTTAACAAAGGGAATTTTTTTCTTCCCCCCAAGAAGTAAATTCGTCTAGCATTTAATCCTAGCACACTGAAAAAAAAAAAAAAAAAGAATTTCCTGGAAGGTTTAACACATACATAATCTATCCAATTGCGAACACCCAGGTTGGGTAAAATAATATTTAGATAGTTCGTTTGAAAAAAAACAAATATGACAGATTTGGCTAGAAATAACAGATAAGTACCCTGAGGATATGATCCAAAATTTGTGAAGTATTCTTTAAAAACAAAGCTGAGAGTAGACAGAAGCGAGGAATAACCCCAGCTAATTCAATTGAGTCAAAACATGGGTTTGGGCTAAAGCAGAGTCTGTCTTCTGTTTTTACAAGTTAGAACCGGTTATTTTATTATTCATTCAACAAATAGTTACTCAGCATTTACTATCACGTGTGGTAGGAAGAGTCTATAGCAGCTCTAACAGGACCTGCCCAGATGTTGGAAATGCCCTGTGTACACACCGTCCAACACGGTAGCCCGAGCACTTGGAATGTGGCTAAGTGCTGCTGAGAAAATGAGTTTTAAATTTTATTTAATTTTAAATAATTGAAATTTAAATAGCCACACGTAATTAGTGGTCACTGTAGTGGACACCTTGCAGGTCCAAAGGAATACAAGGGATATACTTTGAACGTATTTTAAGTGAAAGTAATATAGTTACACAAATTAATCCTGGAACATGAATCGTTTATCAACACTTACATTTATGACTAATTTTATATGAGAATGTTTAAAACACATGCGAAAAAAGATATTAAAGATACGGGCACAAAGGAATACATTCAGAGAGTAAATACTTTCCTTCTATGCAAGTGACAATACCCAGAGAGTAACTGTTAATTCATGAATGTCTGAAATACCGCTGAGAAAGGATAAGTATTTTCACGCTGCATTTGTGGATCGAAAATCGAAGGTATCAAGGCGAGGGATGACATGCCGGTGTCCCTCTGGAGTCAGTGGAAAAATCAGGAATTGAGATTACTCCAGTGACCCTGGATTTGGCCATTAAAACTGAATAACCTTAGTAACATCTTTTAAAAAAGTTTCACAACAGCTCTTAGTTTTTCTGAAATACTGTCTCATGACTGCAGCCAAAGAACGTTGGCTAAAAGCAGTAACCAGAACCCATCCCCCACAATGGTCTGCATGAGATAAACTAAGTATATAAAATACATGATGCAGTTTTTAATATTTAATGTAATAATTTGCTCCCTGCCAGTTCCCCTCCATATTTGCAAGACTACGGTGTGACTTACAAGCTAGCTGTGTTATGTTGTGCCGTTTCTGTGTGTGTAACAGATCAATATCATATGCACATGACACGCAGTGTTTACGTATGGAACTCAAGTGAAAATAAGCAGAGTCAGGGCTTGCAGAAGTTCTCAAGCTTTCAGCTTGCCTAAGAACCCCTGGGGCATGGATGCAAAGCTGACCCCGACCCTGACCTGGATACCCAGAGGCTGCTGCTGCCACTGTTTAGAGCACTGTGCTGCAGAGGGCAGCCTGTCCAAGCCCCCCTCTCACAGATGAGGAAAATGAGTCGGAAATGGCTTCAGGTACTGGGCTGAGGAGCCGGATCCACCACTTCCTATGTTTGCGTGATGGGGCGGGCAGGCCGCTATAGAAGCAGTGCGGCCACCTGCACTCAGGAGGCCTTCTAAGGTCACCGCAGCAGAGGCAGCCTCTTAAACTCCTGGGTGTCCCCCACCCCTAGGCTCCCTGGAATATTGCAGCACCTCTACTGGCCTGACCAGGCTGGAGCCCCCTGTGTCCTGGAGGCAGGAGGAGATTAAGGAACACAGTAACAGGAGGGGTGAAATGGACAATTAACCCCTTTTATGATGTCGCTCTGAAGACAAACAACAGTCCCCTTACGGAGGTCTCCATTGCATGGGGCTTCTATTTTAAAGAATGTCATTTATTGATTTTGCAATCAGATCAGTCTCTGATTCCCCTTTCTTACTAGTAAAATAGGGCAGCGATGAACATCTTTATCTTTGCATGTGCAAAGTACAACCACATGTATGGAATAACAGGCATAGATGCTGTATTAAAGAGTATATGCATCTACTTGTTCTAGTTATAGCCAAACTGTCCCCTGATGCTCTGCACTAATTCACACTGACAGCCCAGGTAGATGGGGTTGCCTCTGTCCCCATTCTCAACGTGGACCGGGGGATTTCTGAACGTACTTGATCCTTAGCTGTTTTCAGTGGGATCCTAATACGAATTATTTATGCCAGTTACACGTCTCCCATCTGCTTTTTTGCAAGACCTTTGCAGGTGCAGAATTGTTACAGTGTAAAACAGTATTGTCCAATGTGAAATGCATTATTATTTAAAAAGTAACTTACACTTACCAAGGTCTAAAATCTATAGGGAAGCCCTTACTTAAAAACAAATGATTAGGGATTCAAACTGGTGAACTAATGCACAATTTACGAATTTGCTAATTGTACTTCTGATGCGGGGGGTGGTCCTAAGAATCCTCCATAAATCCTTTGGGCACCGTCAGCAAACCCGTGGGGTTCAAGAGTGATGGATTTGAGAACTGCTTTGCCAGTCCCCCACTAAAACACACGCATGTACTGTTTCACCCCTTCATTAGCTGGTTACTTCTTGTCTGAAAGAACCCAAACACAGAAATGTCATTCAGGGCACACACACACACACGCACACACAGATCTTTAAATCATGCTGCTTTTTGGTGGGAGAGGGTGAAGATATGCCCAAGCAAGTCTTATTAAGAAAGGAAAAAAACTCCCCGCTTTTTGTTGGCAAAAATCTCAGTAACAATCAGAGGAATTACATTTGGAGTCAGAGAATTTTAGAACCAGAAGGGACTGTAAAAATCCAGACAGCATCCAGGTTCACTGGGTGAGCGAGGGTCCAAGCCTGGGCGCCCCCCACCCCGTCCCGGGCAGGGCAGCATCTCACCGGCCACGCTGCCTCCGCGCCCTCCTCCGAGCTCTGCTGCTCCACCGCTGTCCGCCTCTGTGGCTGTCAGGTCAGCCAGGAGAGGGGACATGCCCAGCGTGCCAAATTCAAAAGGTCCACACGGTTATGGACTGAAAAACCTCCCTCCCTCCCTGTCCCCAGCAGCCTAACTCCCCACTCTAGAGGTTACAAATACTGTCACTTCCTAGGGTCCCTTCCAGAGCTGTACCTGTCCTAGCAAGGATCCATGGGACATTTTCTCATCGCTACCCTCCTGCTAGTTTCTTTTTATCACATGAACGGTAGCTCGCTTCACACCGCTCCATACCCTGCTTTACCTCTTAGCAATGCGGCCTAGGGTCAACCCTTCAAATGGACAGACTGGCCCTCCGTCCTTTGAACCTCTCCATGGTACTTGATATTCCGTGCTAGGATGTACCATAGTGTATTTAACTAGACCCTAAATGTTTAGCTAGTGCTGCCATGAGCAGCTCTTGTCTAAAAAACCCAAGTTTCTGTGCTCGCTGAACGCAGAGAGGCAGGCTTGCAGCAGGAGCGTTTATGGTGACCACAGAGACAAAATACTAGTTGAAATGCTGTTAATATAACTCACAATGCACAGTCTCAGCCTTGGCGGCCCCAGCTCCTTTGGCCCAGTGTGTTCTTGCTGGACTCTCTGTGTATCTGGAAATAAGGGGCTGTCAGTGCTGGCAGGGGTAGCCACTGTCTTTTGAGGTAGGTTTAGATAAAAAAGTAAGGCCTTTAGCCTGAATGGGAGATGAGGTGTGTTGTATCAGTCAGGGTGTTCCAGAAAACAAAAGCAATGGATATAAATACCAATATACAAGTATAAAGAGACACATTGCAAGGAATTGGCTTATGTGATTGTGGAGCCGGCTGAGCAAGTCTGAGATTGTGGGGCAGGGTGTCAGAGAAGGTGGTCCTGCTCAGGCAGGGGCTGACACTGCCGTCCACAGGGCCAATTCTGTCTTCTTCAGGGAAGCCTCAGTTCTGTTCTTAAGGTCTTTCAACTAATTGGATGAGGCCCACCAAGATTACTCAGGATAATCTCCTTTACCTCAAGTTACATCTACAAAATACCTTCACAGCAACACCTAGATTAGTGGTTGATTGAGTGCCAGGGGACTGCAGCCCAGCCAAGGGGACACATCAAACCCAACATCGCTGGGCTCAGCCACACGGTCCTACTGGTCACACTGGGGTTGGTCATACGCTGCAGCCTTCTGGTGGTTTGGCTGGAACTGGGAGGCCTTGGAGGGCCTCCCTTGTGTGGCTGGCGGCTGGTGCTGGCTGTTGACAGGTCCCCTGTCTGCAGCAGCCTAGCTCGGATCCTTACTCACAGGCTGGGTTTCCAAGCCTCCACTTGGACTGTGTATGCTGAGGTTCTGTGGGCCAAAGCAAGTCACACAGAAGCCACATGGGCAAGTGGACTCTACCTCTTGACCAGAGGAATGGCAAAGGGTTGACAGTATAGGGACTGGAGGAATCTGTGGCCATTTTTGATCTTCCAGAGGATAAGATCAGAAAACAGTTTAGCAGCGACCGAGCCCAGCACCTCTTTAATTGTGCTGAAATAATGGAGGATTCTTCATTTCCCAGACTCGCAGGGTGGTGTGCTGGCTGTTCTCCTAATGCATCTGCTCGGACTGCCACAGCAAGGTACCACAGACTGTGGGCTTAAACAACAGACATTTATCCTGTCACAGTTCTGGAGGCTGTAAGTCTGAACTCAAGGTGTGAGGCAGGGCCACACTCCCTTAGCAAGCTCTAGCGGAGGATCCTTCTTTGCTGGGTCCTTGGTGTGCCTTGGCTAAGCATAGTTCCATTCTCTGCCTCTGTCTTCACATGGGTTTCTGTCCCGTGTGTCTCCCCCATGCCTGTGTCTCAAATCTCCCCCCTCTTTCTCTTATAAAGACATCAGTCATTGGAGTTAGGGCCCACGCTAAATGCAGGGCGATTTCATCTCAAGATCCTTAACTTAGGTATATCTGCAAAGACCCAATTTCCAAGTAAGGTCATATTAACAGGTAGTGAGGGTTAGGATTCGGACATATCTTTTTGGGGCCCACTATTTAACCCACTGAAAATATATAGGGATTATTTCTGTCATGCAACCAAAAAGAATCTGTGTGCTGATAGATGTATATAAATTTTCAGAGAGGATACTCAAGACACAGTGGTTACCTTTTGGGGGCAATGAAACGTGTTTTGCTTATCCGTTTATGGCCTGTGAGCTATTTAAGATTTTTTGCCCTGTGCATGTATAGTTTTATGTAAAGTACTATTTCCTGAGTTATCTAGCTTTTAAGTTTGTGGATTATTTTCATCCTCTTTACATTTTAAAATGTAAATTTTAAAATGCTAATAAATTTTACAAACATTTTTAATAGTAAAAATATTCGTGTCCTTGTCTCCCCTAAATATATTCTTGTTTCTTTATTGCTGAAATAAATTAAAGAAGGCAAATTCAGAAGACCCTGTTCATGGACTGGAAGACTGACTATTTTTAAGATGTCGGGAAGTTCCCCTCAAACTGATCTATGGATTTAACATGATCCTAATCAAAATCCCAGCCTCCTCAAAGAAACAAACTAAGAAAAAAAAAAAAAAAACCCAGAGAAATTGACAAGCCAGTAATGCAAAGGACCTGGAATCATCAAAACAATCTCAAAAAAGAAGAGCAAAGCTGGAAAACTCACATGACCGTATTTCAAGACTTACTATAAAGTTACATAATCAACACAGTGTGGTTTGTTGTAGGATAGACAAATGCTATTTACGGAACAGAAAAGAGAGTCCACAAATAGAGCCACACACATCCATGGTCATTTGATTTTTTTTTTTTTTTTTTGTCTTTTTTCCGTGTCCGGCAACGGATCGCAACCCTCAGT
>NW_007733381.1:10576-12090 GCF_000696425.1 Galeopterus variegatus | reverse complement strand
TGTATGTGGGATCCGAACCCTCGGTGGGAGCGCCACCACGCTTCCCAAGCGGCGCACTAGCGCAGTGCGCCACCGGGCTGGCCCATGGTCATTTGATTTTTGACAGAGGCACCAAAATCAGTCATCTGAAACAGGAAAGTTTTCTCAATAAGTGATGCTGGACAGCTGATTATCTGTATGGATAAAAAAAGACCCGTGGCCCCCAACTCACATGACACGCAGAAATTAATTTGAGCTGGCTCAGACCTAAATGCAAAAGTGGAGATGATTAAGCTTTTAGAATTAAACACAAGAGAATATCTTTGCCATCTTTTGACTGGTGAAGTTTTCTTAGATAGTACCTAAAAAGCACTAGTTTATTTTTTGTTTTTAATTTTTATTTTTTTTGTGGCTGGCTGGTATGGGGATAAAACCCTGGACGTTGGTGTTATCAGCACCATGCTCTAAACAGTTGGGCTAACCAGCCAGCCCAGCACTAGTTATTTTTTTAAAATTGACAAATCAGACTTCATCAAAATTTAAAACTTGTTCTCTTTATTTTATTTTTATTTTTCAAAAGATGACCGGTAAGGGGATCTTAACCCATGGCCTTGGTGTTATTAGCACCACACTCTCCCGAGTGAGCCACGGGCCGGCCCAAAACTTGTTCTCTTTAAAAGATACCATGGGAAAACGAACCATAAAACCTCAACACTGAGAGAAAATACTTGCAAAATAAAGAACTTGTATCCAGAATATATGCACTCTTACAAATAATAAAAAATAAATAAAAATAAAAGGACAAGGAATTTGATGTTTTAATGGGCAAAAGACTTAAATGGATACCTCACAAAAGATGATATCTAAAAAGCGCTTAACATCGTTAGTTTTCAGGGAAATGAGAATTACAGTCAGNTCTGACAACACCAAATGCTGACAGGTGTGTGCGGCAACTGACTCTCACACGTGACCAGTGGGAGTGTGAGGAACAACCGCTTTGGAAAATAGCTTGGCGGTTTCTTATAAAGTTACACACGTGTCTACCCTCTGAGCCGTGCATTCCACCTAAGAGAAAAGAAAATATGTGTCTACAAGGAGACTTGTACGAGAATGTCCACAGAAGCTTTATGCACATCAGCCCCAAACTGGGAAGAACCCAAATGTCCACCAGTGAGAGCATGGATGGTCGGTGCATAGAGTGGAACTCTACTTAGTGATAAAATGGGACGAAATCCTGACAAAATGCTGAGCAAAAGAAGCCCGACACCAAAGAATGTCTATTTTCTAATTCCACGTGTAGGAAATTCTAGGCTCATTTAAACCAATATATGGTCAAGGAAATCAGAAAAGCGATTGCTCTTAGGTGTGAAGGACCTAAGAGAACTTTGGGGTGATGGAAATGTTCCGTATCTTGCTAATGGTATGGATTATATATATCTGTCCATTGGTCAGAACTCACCGACTGGAATATGTAAGATCGGTGCATTTTGCTATATGTAAATTACACCTCAATTTACTATAAGTGAAAGAAAAAA
>NW_007733381.1:7646-9974 GCF_000696425.1 Galeopterus variegatus | reverse complement strand
GCTCAGCCAGTGAGTGGCCGGTCTGTATGTGGGATCTGAACCCTCGGCGGGAGTGCCGCTGCGCTCCCAAGTGGTGCACTGTAGCAGTGCGCCACAGGGCCGACCCTATTTTTTTTTTTAAAGGATGACTGGTAAGGGGATCTTAACCCTTGGCTTGGTGTTGTCAGCACCACGCTCAGCCAGTGAGTGAACCGGCCATCCCTATATAGGATCTGAACCCGTGGCCTTGGTGTTATCAGCACCGCACACTCCCGAGTGAGCCACGGGCCGGCCCTATTATGATAGTTTTTATTACATTTTAGTAGCCCCCATGGCCTTGGTGTTATCAGCACCACACTCTCCCGAGTGAGCCACGGGCCGGCCCTATTATGATAGTTTTTATTACATTTTAGTAGCCAAAAAATTTAAAGCTTCATGTTACAATGCTGGAACAATACTGCTCCAGGCCATTAGCTGAAGGTGACAGATAGTCCCTTTAAGTGACTCCTGAGGAGAAGCAAGTTACCTTGGGTACCTCATTTTTCTCTAACCCTATCTTCTTTGTTTTTTTGAAAAAAATGTTTTATTATGTTTATATCGTAGGATATTTATCACATGTGTTATTTACATGATTTTGAAGTTTTTCCTCTTTGTGAAATTTTGAGGTGGGAAAACTGAAGGTCTCCGATTTCATCCTTATAAGATGAGAACAACTCCCAAGGAGGAATGTTTCTTGAAACTCATGGCCTGCATGGAATAAAATAACTAAAATTAACTGTAGCTTTAAAAGTTTTTTTTGTGTGTGTGTGTGTGTGTTTAAGGTTATGAATGCCAGTGTACTAAATTGGACAAGGATTAAAATTACAGTGTAATCTTGGGAGAAATATTATAAATTTAGCTCAATTTTCTTAAAATCAAAATGTACATGCCCCGGGCTTGCTGGAGATGAGAGAGCCCTCCTGCAGTGGGCTGAATGGTGGCCCTCAAAAGATCTGCCCGGCAGGAACCTGTGCACGTGACTTTATTTGGAAAAAGGGTCTTCGTGGATGAGGTTGAGGTGAGGATCTGAAGTTGAGATCATCCTGGATCAGGGTGGGCCCTAATGCAATGACTGGTGTCCTCATGAGAAGAGGAGACACAGACAGAGAGACACAGCCTGGGAGAGGCTGAGTGACGGCGGAGGCAGAGACTGGACTGATGCGACCATGAGTCCAGGAACACAAGGGTCACCAGCAGCTCCTTAAGCTGGGAAGCCAAGTCTGGAACAGGCTTTCCCCCAGAGCCTCCAGCAGGATCTCACCCTGCCCACACCTGAGGTCAGACTTCTGGCCTCCAGAGCTGCGAGACACGACATTTCTGGTGTCTTAAGCCCTCGTTGGAAGTAATTTGTTACAGAAGCCCTGGAAAATGGATGCACGTTCTTCACAGTGGGTTCTGTGGGGATCCATGGAGGAGGCCCATGGTGCCGAGTGGACCCCAGGCACCATGGTCCCCTTCCCTGCTCTGAGATGTCCTTGCCTGCAGGGACAGTGGTTGGGAATTAGTGAACCCAGGATGGCACGACCTCCAAATGTCGGAGGAGATCTCGAAGGGGAGAGAGCAGCCGGGTGCGCGCGTCGTCCAGGCCTCCTGTGGGAGCAGCACGAGTCGGACCTAAAGCTTGCATACATTAGACCAAAAAAAAAAAAAAAAGGTATTTCAGGAGTGGAGAATGTCATGGAATGTAACTCACGTCCACATCCTTGGCAAGGCCGTGTCCCCGTCCTGCCCTGGGCCACAGACCACCTTGTGGTGTTCAAAATGGGCTGGGTCCAATAATCCCATCGCTTCGGGATGCAGCGTGCACCCCTAAACCAGCAGCACCAACAGCAACACCAGCCGCGGCGCTCCCGCCTCATCTGCAGAGGGGACCTCCTGGTCCTGCAGACCTGCCCGGCCCCGAAGCTTCCCATGAACACGGCTCGCCCATCCAGGCCGGGGCAGCGAGGGAAGCTGGTCATCATCACCTTGGTCACTTTCTGTCCAGACCCAGGCTGACCTCAGAAAAATGCATGAAGAGCAAACTTTTATGAAATCATGTGAGGGGCTTGACCCAGTCGGGAGTTTCCTGCCTGTGTCCTGGGGGCAGGGCAGGGGGCTGCAGGGGGCATGGTAAGGGAGAGATGGAGAGAGAGACCAGGAGCGACCTTCCTGAGCCTAGGAGTTTTCTTTAGCTGGGCAATATTTTATGGGATGCCAAGAAATTTATAAAATCATGTAGGCCAAGCTTCTTGGGAGATACTTGGAGTTAGAGTTGCTATAAGAATAAAACAAAGCCAAAAAAAAAAAAAAAAAAAAAAAAACAAAACC
>NW_007733381.1:6056-6687 GCF_000696425.1 Galeopterus variegatus | reverse complement strand
AACACTGAGGGTTGCGATCCGTTGCCGGACACGGAAAAAGACAAAAAAAGACACACACACACAAAAAATCAATGGAAAAACGTGTGTGTGTGTGTGTGTGTGTGTGTGTCAATGGATAGGTCATAAGAACAAATTAATATGCTTTGTCCCAGTCCTGGGGCTGTATCCCACCCATACCACTTATAAGCCAGGGGACCTTGGACAAATTGCTTACTTCCTTAAGTCTGGGTTTGGTGGTTCCTAAAATGAGCCACACGCACTTACCTCTTGCGTACTTATACAATGCGCGATTCTTGCCTCCTTTGCGGGTGACTCCACTGGACAAAATGTTGCACCGAGCGTCCCACTCACGTATGGCTGGCTGCTGAGTGAGTGCTCCTGCGGGGGAGTGTCTAGCTAATGTAGGACTACTGGGAGGCACGCATTAAAAAAAACTCAGAAGGAGATTGGGCAATTAAAAAATGAATCATTAGTGAAGAATTCCTAGATTAAGTAATTTGCATAAAATTATATGAATAGTGTGATAAGCAGAACAGTGCCCCCCAAGACCTAGTTTCTGGGAACTGAGAATATGTTAGTTACCTGGCAAAGGAGGATTAAAGTTGCAGATGGAACTAAGGTCACTGATCAG
>NW_007733381.1:0-303 GCF_000696425.1 Galeopterus variegatus | reverse complement strand
CTGGACAAAATGTTGCACCGAGCGTCCCACTCACGTATGGCTGGCTGCTGAGTGAGTGCTCCTGCGGGGGAGTGTCTAGCTAATGTAGGACTACTGGGAGGCACGCATTAAAAAAACTCAGAAGGAGATTAGGCAATTAAAAAATGAATCATTAGTGAAGAATTCCTAGATTAAGTAATTTGCATAAAATTATATGAATAGTGTGATAAGCAGAACAGTGCCCCCCAAGACCTAGTTTCTGGGAACTGAGAATATGTTAGTTACCTGGCAAAGGAGGATTAAAGTTGCAGATGGAACTAAGGT
>NW_007733380.1:144110-145530 GCF_000696425.1 Galeopterus variegatus | reverse complement strand
CAAACACTTGCTCTCCTACCCCCCCAAAGGCTGTTATTTGTTAAATTAAATGTGGTCAGGAGGTTTGAAAACATACTTTGAATTCGATCGCAAGTTTTAAACTAAGAAGTCAAATTAGTTAAATATAGGATGAGGAAGAAACTATGGGTAAGCCATGATGTCTGCTCACTGGACAGCAGCCCAGAATTCCTTACCCTGGCCTGAAGTTACTGATCAAAGCTGAGAGGAAAAGAAAGGGAGTTCTGTCTCTAGAACTGGACAGAAAAGTATCAGTGGATGTTAGAGAAGAATGAAAGAAAGACTATGGCTGAAATCATAAATCATAAATCATGTCACCCTTGTGAGCAGGGCTAGGGGGTAATTTTGAAGAGTTCTAAAAGCAATAGCTACCATTCGTGGAGAGCCTACTATGGGCCAGGTACTTTTTGGATATTGTTCTATTGAATCTTTTTTTTGTGGGGTGGGGGGCAGGGGAGCAGCTTTCCAGTACAGGAATCCAAACACTTGACCTTGGTGTTACAAGGCTGTGCTCTAACTGAGTGAGCTAACTGGCCAGCCCTTCTCCTATAACAGCCTTTCAGAGTTGAGATGATCATTCCCATTTTTCAAGAAAGAAAAATCAGTCTGAGAGAGAGATTAAGTAAATTGCCTAAATTCACCCAGCTGGTAAATAGATGAAGCAGGATTTAGGCCCGACATAAGAGAATGTTGAAATGGCTGAAAAAATATACCTTGGTTTATGTTTGTCTTCAATGAAAACAGATGTATTGTGGGTTTTTTAAATTAATAAATTTTAATTTAATTAATTAATTTATTTATTTATTTTCCTTTTTGTCTTTTTTCATGACTGGCAATGGGATCGCAACCCTCGGTGTCGCGCCTGCACCGCGCTCAACCAGTTGGCGGACCGGTCTCTACATGGGATCCGAACCCTCGGCGGGAGCGCCGCTGCGCTCCCAAGCGNAACAAAAAGGCCACCACTGTGGCCTCCATACTCCTCACCCAAATTATCTGAAGATTTGGAATGCCCTCTCAAGAAAGCTATTCCTGCACCCCTCATCCTACCATCCCCCTCAAACTCCGTCTATCCCGACCTCCAGTCCTCGAACCCATATGCGGAAATGAATTCCCTTCTTAGCGTCTTCCTACTTTCCTTATTGCCCCTAAAGGGCACTCCCAACCCCTCCTACGTTTGGAAATTCAAAGTGCGAGAAACTTATACACACAGTTAAAGACATCAACACTAAACTTGAAGGAGCCTTAACCTCCACCACTGAGTCCCTCTCCTCCCTTCAAAGGCAAGTTACCTCCCTCGCTAAGCTAACTCTCCAGAACCGCAGAGCACTAGACCTTCTCACTGCCGAAAAGGGAGGCACATGCATCTTCCTCGGAGAGGAATGTTGTTATTAAACTAACATCA
>NW_007733380.1:141154-142454 GCF_000696425.1 Galeopterus variegatus | reverse complement strand
TGAGGGAAATTTTCAAGTGATTTGGATTTACATTTATTGTATTTATACATTTTTCCTAGATCAGTGATATATTTTGAAAATAAAACAGAGAACTTAGTAAACCAAATGCTTAAGTTTTAACTAGTCTTATGTAGAATTCCTTGGCTAAAAATAAAACTGAAATACCTATGTTGGTACTGAGCAACTTCAGTACCAACATAGTACAGCTTTATCTGAAACATCTTAGTATCTCTAGTTTCTCCAGGAGTGCAGACACTAAACAGACATGCAAATATAAGGTGATTTTAGTTCCTTCAAAGCAATTTGACTGTATTTGTGTCAAAACTTCAAATCACTTCTGTTATATTTTGGTGGGGTTGGGAGGGAGTGGTGGCTCTGTAAATACATTAACTAGTTACCTAGCTCTTAGTAATGCTATCACACCTAGATCCCACATTCGTTTAATCCTTTTCTTTACATACTGTAAGAAAATAATCTAAGTGATTCATTTTCAGAAATAATTCAGGCCCAGCCCCAAAGTTGTCTGACTGGTCCAGCCCATTCCTGGGGGGGAGGGGTCACTGAATAGATAAAGTTGTCCTTGAGAAGGTAATGAGTTACCAGCCCTTTATTGTTTACTTCAATTGGATAAAGTTGTCCTTGAGATGGTAATGAGTTAATAGCCCTTTATTGTGCTCTTCATTTCCTAATGTTTCTCCTTTCACAGAGTTTTAGGTGGCCCTTTTTCGTGGGCTTGTCCTGACCCCTCAGACAAAGAAATTTTGTATAAGGGGATAGTAAATTGGGGTACTTTTAGACGTCATCCAGGAAGATTGTGAATCCTGTAGTACTCTCAGCCAATGAGGAGGTGGGGGCAGGGACTTGTGCACTAGGAAATAAATTGTTTGTTACAGCCCTTTTCTGTGTGCCCACCCATCAAACACCTGAACCTTGCAAGGCTGTAATTAAAGTCTCACTTTGCTGTACCTCGTGTCTCCGTGTCCATCCTTTGGCCTTGGATGCATGTGGGGTTTTCTCACACATACACTGTGGGTAAAATTTGCAAAACAAACAAACAACATCAAAAAAAAAAAAAAAAACCACTTGCAAACACTTGCTCTCCTACCCCCCCAAAGGCTGTTATTTGTTAAATTAAATGTGGTCAGGAAGTTTGAAAACATACTTTGAATTCGATTGCAAGTTTTAAACTAAGAAGTCAAATTAGTTAAATATAGGATGAGGAAGAAACTATGGGTAAGTCATGATGTCTGCTCACTGGACAGCAGCCCAGAATTCCTTACCCTGGCCTGAAGTTACTGAT
>NW_007733380.1:137840-140039 GCF_000696425.1 Galeopterus variegatus | reverse complement strand
GAGCGCCGCTGCGCTCCCAAGCGCCGCACTCTACCGAGTGCACCACCGGGCCGGCCCTAAATT
The DNA here is from genome assembly GCF_000696425.1 of Galeopterus variegatus. Lineage (NCBI taxonomy): Eukaryota > Metazoa > Chordata > Mammalia > Dermoptera > Cynocephalidae > Galeopterus > Galeopterus variegatus. The sequence goes on along the minus strand of NW_007733380.1, from coordinate 139,976 downwards.
TTTATTTTTAAAGCAATTTTAGGTTCACATATTGTGGGGGATTATACCAATTTTATAAATAATCTTCAACAACATAAGAAAACTAAAATCAGATGGAGTCCCTCCATATAACAATCTCAAGCATCTTTTTAATGGCTACACAAATACATTTGACAAAAATAAGGTCATATGTATTCTTTAAAAAAATCAAAGTTTTTTAATACAGATTTTTTGCTTTTCCTTTTCTTCCTCCTCTACTTACCTCCACATTAAAAAATATAATATTTTCCATACCTTTTCCTTTACTCACAATCATAACTAAATACAGACACATTTATATGTATGTATACGTATAATATGTAAGTTTTTTGGTTGTTGCTTTTCTACTAATGGGATCATCTTATATACACATGTTCCTCAGTGCATTTCGCTGAACTACGCTCTGATGAAATCCCTCCAACACAGCTGGTTTGGATCTGACTTATTCCTGATAATGGCAGCATAATGTCCCAGAGTATGGATACACCATAGTGTATTTAACCTTTTTTTTTTTTGACGGGCATTCACTTTGTTTCTACTTTTCTGCTACTATACAAAAGTGGTTGCAATAAATATTCTTGTACATGGCCTTGATTTATTCTGAGCCCTGAAATCCTCCTTTTCCTTCATTCACTCCCCATACACTGACAATTTTATCCCTGACATATATCTGGAATCTGTCCTCCCCCATCTCCTTCTCTGGAGCTACTACCTAGTTTGAACATTCATAATATCTAGCTTGAACCACTGTAGTAGCCTTTTAATTGATCTTTCTACTTCAAATTTAATCCTCATCTTTCACCTTCTCTCTCTCTCTCCCAACAACAATTCCGTCTGCTTCCGGGATTATCTTTCTGGCACACAAAATGACCTCATCTTTTCTGATAGCTCCCTATCATGTGAATAGTGCAGTTGGCTAAGAGTGAGAGAAACAATACGCATTGGAGATGACAGAGAGAAATCAACATCTAGACTTGATATGGAGCTGACAATAAGGAGTGGTAACAATTGTCAAGCTGAAGAGGGCCTTTTCCATCTAAATTGTTAGCTCCTACTAAGCTTTGATTGACTATTACCAGGAAATGTGGACCAGACTTGCCCGATCTTCTCATTTTCTACCAAAAAATTTGGAAAATCAGAATTTTTATGGAAACCTTCCAATTTACTGGCCATACCAAAACATCTGCAATCTGAAACATTTGTCCTGCAGTACTAAATGTGGCCTAGCCTATTTGTTATTCCCATCTCTCACTGTTCCTCTTCTTATACCCTTCATTCTAACCATATAGAGCAACTTGTAATTCCTAGAAATTACCTTTCAAGGTTGCTTTTTCACATGCTGTCATCTCTTCATTGATGATCATCCCATTTGCTCATCCTCTAGGAGGTTACTTAAATGTTATAAAGGCTCTTTGGTTTAATTGATGCTTTGTTACTGGATCTCGTCAGAGTCTTGGGGTATAATGAGAAAGGGAAGGGAAAGCATAATGGAGAGAAGCTGATATTAGAGATACCTGGGTCTATTGCCTCTCGTGGGAGTCACGCAGAGGCACAAAAATCAGCTTCTGATTGGACTTAGGAGTGAAGTAGTGACTTCTATCATATGTCACTCACTGTACTCTGTTCCAGGGACCAATTCCCTGGATCCATGGAGCTGGAATTCTAGCTGTACTTAGTGAGCACCTACCATGTGCGAGGCCACAGCTAAGGGTGTTCACATACATTCTCACATTTACCTCTCATAGCCACTCTTCCAGGCAAGTTTTATCATGCCATTTTTTTAAATGAGGGAACAGGGGTTCTGAAAGGTTAAGAGGCTTGCCCAAAATCACATGGCTAATAAGTGGCAATATTCAGCTCCAAACCTTAGTCTTCTAACCCCAAATACATCTCCACCGAGTGCACTATCTTTACTCAAGGTGCACTCAGTACCATATAAGGACCATACAGAAAGAGGAGGAATAGCCTTTACCCTTCCTGATCGGATACATGACTGAAGATGTGGTTTGGACAGGATCATTTGGCCCTGATAAGGATCTTTATCGAAGGCTTACTCATGTCTTGTAGTTATTTTCAGAATCAAAAATCATGTAATAATAAAGAGTAAAACAAAAAGCT
>NW_007733380.1:133957-137263 GCF_000696425.1 Galeopterus variegatus | reverse complement strand
AATAGCCTTTACCCTTCCTGATCGGATACATGACTGAAGATGTGGTTTGGACAGGATCATTTTGGCCCTGATAAGGATCTTTATCGAAGGCTTACTCATGTCTTGTAGTTATTTTCAGAATCAAAAATCATGTAATGAGTTATGAGTTTCCAGACTAAGAATATAAATGATTCTGCTCCACCAGCCCCAATTTACATTCCTATGAATTCAGCTTTACAAGACTCTGTCCTCCAGAAATACTCCGTGAAATTCTGTCTCTGAGAGACTTTCTGGTTGGGGCTCAGTGTTTTAGTTCTGGTTGCATTCCCCGGAGTTCATGTCTTCTTCAGGTTTTTTATTCACACTTATGTATGATGATTTCAGGTTAAGTAAGTCTCTGATTTCTGTGAGAAACCCAGTTTCTTCTGATAATCTTCTCCATTGTGTCTAAACTACAGATGAGGGAATCCCTTGATTCTGGTTTATTTTTAAAGACCTTTTCATTTCCTCAGTTCACATTTATTAAACATCTAAATTCCAAGTACTGTACTTAGTGCTGGAGATATAAATGTTTTGCTGCACTTGAAGCTCTCACAGTCCTGTTTAGGAGGCAGACAAGGAAACAAATAATGCCAAAACAGTGTAACAAGGACTCAGGCCCAGTGCCGGCAGAAAGGAAGGAGAGATCAACACTGCCTTTGAGAGGGAGCGGGTCCAAATAAAGGAAGGGCTGCACCATGGCTTTACTGAGGGACCCAACTTTCAGATTTCTTTTGGGAGCACATCATTGCTCCTCCTTGGGCCACACAGAAACATAAAGTCAATGAATGGTTCTGCAGGTTTGTGGACAGCCAGCAACTATTCCTCAAATTAGCTGATCATAGGTGTCTTCTACCAGAGTAAAGCTGATCTGAGGACAAACGTCACCTTCTTATTATTTTATTTTACATCTACTTAATTTTCTCAGTCTGCCTTAACCAAGTGGCCCTGGGGTTTTAACCATCCTACATAATTAATAAAGGGTTTTGATAAAACCTTGGGATTAAAAGTTAACAGGGAAGATTCCTGCCACAGCAAGTCATGTCCCTTCTTCAAAGTTGAGTCATGACTTAGACCTTGTCTATGGACCACAAAACATATCCTATTCCTGTCTTTCCATAGCTAAAATTTTCCAAGTATATTTCTATGACAAATAAGATTTAGCTTTGGAAAGGGAGCTATTCTATTTTCGTCTGAGTCTGTTGGGAAGTCAGGTTTAGGAAAAAGGGTAAGTGGTATAGCCTTAATTATAGCTAGGCCTGATAGTGGTCACCACTTCTCTTCTGTTGAGGCCACAATATCCCTAATGCCCTGAAATGTGACAAGACATTTGTTCAGGGTCTCTTGATCCCATTTCTGGAGGGACATACAAATGTTCCCATTAAGCTGGGGTCTCACAAAAGATGGGTAGTTATGAATTCTGTTGGTGCATTAACAGGGTTTGTGTTGTATTAAAAGTAATTTGATAAAATTTTTGGTCATGGTACTCACAATATTTGAAGATGAAGTCTAGGAGCATTGGGGAAAAAAAGGCAATATATTTTATGAGTTTTTTTAAGACTGGTAACATTACCTACAACACATTATTTCCTAAAATGTTAGGAGTTATGTTGTACAAAATGTTCATTCCCCAGTGGAAAGGTGGTTGGGGAGCACTGGAAAACTGCAGGACCATCATAACAGGACGAGGATGGGGAACTTGATGGGTTGGGAAGGGGCCCTTTTGGGATATAGTTTGGTGTGGATGTCTGAATTGCTCAGATCACCCTACAGAAAACCTGAGGGCTGGACTAGGCTGGGAGAAAGAATCCTGGTTAAGAGAAATGAGAATCCTGGTACCAGAGAAGTGGTAGATATTAAGCATAGGACCACATGAGGTAAAGCAATAAATTTTTAAAAAGTCAAGTCGATGCTAAGACAACCTGGAACAGATCCAGACATCCAGACATAGAGTGTAAGAGGGCTTGGGGTAAAGGGCTCAGGAAGAGGGCCATGAAAACACGACAGCACTTAAAGTCAGCTTTATGTGATCCTGGTGGGGGATGAATTAAAGGAATCGGACCTGGGCCCATGCTAAATCCTTCTGGATTTATACAGCATTAGAATCCTAAAAATGTTTGCGAGCTGCAGACCATAGAACTCCTCCAGCTAAACCTCAATTTGTAGAGGAAGAAGCTGAGGCCAAGGGCACACAGCTATTTAGTGTCAGACAGGATTGCCATTCTGAGTACTGGGTTTTCTCTATGACTTCCCTACACTCTGTTTGATAGCAAACCTTTTTAGTTCAACACATAATCAGCACTCACCATATGCCAGGCCCTGTGGTAGATGGTGGTGATTCAAACATGCACATGAATGGCATGATCTAATTGGCGAGACAGAGTTTCAGAATTAATTCTATTATGCCAGATAAAAATTACCAATAGATTTTAATTATATGGGTAAATATATATATGAAAATGCTAACTAAAAGAACCAGGAAAATAAATTGTTTATGTTATGACCTCATTCGTTTAAAAAAAAATACATAGAAATCCGCGAATTGCAGCAATCCACTAATGAACCACGTGTTATGGGACATGCTAAGACCTTGTGTTATAAATACCTGTGCACTTACTTGATCTCCCTGCTTCGAGGGCCAGGACTGAGTTTTTGTACTCGTTGCTGTATCAGTGCATCTTGCCCCAGACCTGCCACCCAGAAGCAGCTCAGTAGATGTTCAATAAGCGAAGCTCCCTACCTCACGTGGCCCCCACCCCAAAGGAGCACCCCTTCTAAGGAGGAGAATAAAAGATGATAGACGAAGGATGAAGTTAGAATTCTGGTGGGACTGAGGTTGGAAAGGACCTTAAAGGATACTCGCTTGAAGTAGAAAAAGCCGACACTATCTTTCCCAGACGGACAGAAACTGACGCGCTCCCCCTGGAGGCGGCACAGGATACTGCTTCCGGGGTGTCCCAGCTTCCCAGCCCGAGGTCTCGGGTCCTCCCTGCACCTGGGCGCCGGCACAGTCGCGTTGGCCCTGCAGGGTGTGCGTCCTGGGACGCGAGGTCCCCCGCAGAGACTGGCTCGGGGTGGGGTAGGGGAGAGGTCCCGCGTTCTTCTAGACGGCCGGGGCTTCTCTTAATGAACAACTCCCGGGCACCCTTCTCTCCCTTTGGAGTCTCTTCTTGAGACTATTTAAGGGGCGCGTGCTATTACGGGGACAGGCATTTCTTGTGAACCCACTCATGAATTTTTCCAATGTTTAATGAATTCAGTTTCGGGCCAGGGATGCTGCGGTGAGAG
>NW_007733380.1:122913-133009 GCF_000696425.1 Galeopterus variegatus | reverse complement strand
CGCGCCCCCTCCGCAGTCTCTGCTGCGAGCTCCTGGCGGTGGTGGCCGCGCGGTGGCGGGGCGGCTTCGGGCTCAGGGTGTCGGCGAGGCTCCGGGCAGCAGCGCCCCCGCCCGCCGTCCCTCGGGAGCATCGGCGTCCGCCTCGGGAGCTCTTTGATCCCAGCTGGGCAGCGCCCCGGGAGACCGAAAAAGCTTCACGGGTAAGGATGGAACCTCCCAGATAGGGCGAGATCCTAGAACCTAAAAGTTTCCCTGAGAAAGGCAAGACCCACCCAAGGAGAGCTTCTGTGAAGGGCTCTAAAGAAAGGATCACACTTAGCACTTTCAGTCCGCAAGGAAACTACCCTTCCAATAGGCAATTCTGTGTGCTGGCCTCTGCACAGTTTAAGATTAGCAGTAACAATGTTTGTATTGGAATATAAATGGAATTCTTTCTACTTAAGCAGTACCAGAGGGGACCCTCTTTATTTTTATGATTATTAACAGATGCCATTGAAAAAGGTGTAAAACCCATTCCTGTAAATCCTGCTCTCTTTGAAAGCCTCTTGGCAGGGTTACTATGAAAGCTAGCTCCTCTCCCCGGTCCCTGTTTATCTACTTGGTTGCATGGGTCCCCAAAAGAAGCAGTGAAAAACATTTAGAAAATGAGGAGGTGAAATGAAATCGAAGCTCTTGGATTACTTTAAAATATTCTTGGACCTTAAAATATTCTAGCAAAGAAAGGGAGGGGGTGATAGATGAAACAAGACTGGCAAAATATTGATAATTGTTGAAGCTGGGTGATGGGCAACATGGGGGTTATACTTTTTTCTAGACTTTTTAATACGTTTCTCTCTACTTTTGTGTAGTCTTGAAATTTTTTATAATAAAAAGTTTTTGAAACGTTTTGGAAAAACTGCCTTATTGCTCTGAACTTCTTCCACTGTTACTGATGTGAAAATAAGCTGCATATCATATGTAGTGTTATCCCACCCCCACCCCTTTAGTAACCCTTCTGACTTCTGAAATTAGTTCTCATTTTATTCCAAGTACATTTGTCTCTGCAGAGGATTATAAAAGTCATATTTTGCTGCCTGGAGAATTATGCTTAGAATCTGGTTTGTAATTTAGAAGACAGAATGTTAAAATCTCAGCCAAATAAGACATCTAGGCTTGAAAGTAGTGGCCAAGCATTGCATGGAGTTTTATTTTTATTAGGAAATATTAGAGGAGTTTCTTTAGTGTGAGAAGGGGTGGACATAGATGATACCCTCCCCACTTTTCTTCCAGACAGCTGGGAAACCTATATGCTTTTAGGAATTTTTTCTTGTTTTTAAATGTGAGATTGTTTAGCATATGCTTGGCACATAGTATATGCTCATTGTATGTTAAAATAAGTAATTGCTAGTGTGAGTTAATTTTCCCTATTGAATAAATTATCTTTTTCTGTCCAATGCTCAAATATTCAACAAGCATGTTGCATTTTAACAGGATCAGAATTTTGGAAGATGAAGCTCCATCACCTTAACACTGAGTTAACTTTGCAGATGAGAAATCTGTCTAGAGAGGTTAGGAAATGGAAAAGTATAAGTTGTGGTACACAAGTTATTATTTTATAATTTAAAATAAAAATTTTAAAAAGCTTCATGTAGGTAAAACTGACATGTGATAAGCTAAAAACATTGTTACCATAAGATGCCTTAAAGCCTGAAAAGTAACAAACCTAATACATATATAGGTGTTCTTTGCTTTCAAAGGCCAACTTGAAAAATACAAAGTCAGGAGCCATGTGCTGTGCACTTTAAGTCAGCATATGAAAGGGCCAGCATAGTTCTCTTGGGGCTCCCTTAGTGACATTTACCCCAAATTTGATTTACACACAGCACATTCATTGCATAAATTGAGATGTACGTGTCCTGGAAAAATAGCTAAAAAACAAAGGGAGGTTTTATTTTTTATTGTGATGAGAAACAGAAGTTGTGGGTTACTGTAAAATAATCAACTGTGTAACTTTACCATCTTCCTTTCCCTCAAGTACTGCCAAACTTTTTAAGCAGACATTACTTTGTCTCCATTCCTGAAACTAAACTTGAAAATAGTGCTATGGTATGGTATTTTGAATAGAAATTGGCATACTGTCAGTGAACTTTCTTGCCATTTATTCTCAGCATAGAATCAGCAGAGAGCTTATCCTTTAGTAATGGATTACAAAGTATTTGATGAACATGTAAAATATTTGGCAGGCCCCAATTTTTCTTTAGTGCTGAAATGCATTGCAGCACTTTCAGGGGACTATTTAGCAGTGCTGTAGGTATTGGTGGAAGTGTGCTGGCACTATAACAGTTTTTGGAAAACCACCTGCCAGAAAATTGGCTGTAGACAGCATCATCAGCCCTCAGTTCATCAGGATGGGCTCTGTGGTCTGTTGGTGGATTTCTAAATGTAAAAAATTCCATACATGACAACCACTTAGCATATTATTAGCCAATTAGACTTTTTCCTCCTGCTGAATATCACATGCTCTTAAAACGAATTCTATTTAAGAGCTGAGCAAAGATTGGCCATCACCATGCCAGCTTTGCCATCTAGTGGTCGCAACATGGATAGCAGGCAAGTTCCTACCTGGGAGGGCTAGAAATTTAAGCTTCTTGAGGATCATTGATGAGTAAATTACTTGTGTTTTTTCATTCTTGGTTTACTCTAGGACTTATGTTTCAGCAAAACATAACCCATTTCTTTAGTGCTTGCTTTACACCTGTTTACTGTCACTAGTAATGCTTTTCTCCTGCTTGTGACCTTTTGCCTAAGCTATCACTTCTCTCTGCAGTTATTTAGAATTACCTGGGCCAAGCTTCAGTGTCTCCCTGTTGTGTATAAATCCTTACTGAGCAGGTGGAGGATGAAAGTAGAGGAGGGGATGAGAGCTTCACATTTAGGTAGGTGTGTAAATGTGGGCAGTGGCGTTGGGAGGGACAGGTGGTTGGGATCACGGATGGCTAAATAAAGGAAAAACAAGTTTTAAAAAGTGGTTATGCAATCGTTGGTGTTTCCTAACGCGCACAGTAAGCTAGAGGTTGATGTCGGCCCTACAGGATCATTGATCTGACTGAGTAGTCCCTGACCCACACCACCCCCCCGAAAATGTTTGATGGGTTAATGCAAAATTATGTCCCATGGCAGCATACTATATAAATGAGTGTGGACAAATACCTCACTGTACTACATTACAAGGGACCAGATGAAAAGAAAGGCATGAGTGGGTAAGAGTCAATATGTCACCTGGTGAGGGGAAGCAATTTGGTGCAGATCCTCTGAAGTCAGTAAGTCAGTATTTTCATTTTCATTCATATGCTGGAAAAATAAAGTGAGCAACCATCTTAACTTTTCTTAGTCTGCCCGCCCTACCTAAGCTAGACTATAAACTTCTCACGGTATAACAAACAATCAAAAAGCAAAAGAGAAACTGAACTTTAGCTTATAATTATGTCACATCATAAGTAAAATTCTGTACACTGTCCGTAGACTCACTCAAAAAGCTAGGGTTTTTTTTCACTGTAGTTCGCTCCCTTAGAGTAATTATTTTGACACTGGTTCTGTTTCTTTTTAAGCTGAGGGCCTGATCTAGTTCCAGAATTCCTAATGTAGATCCAGGCTATAGATAAGATACAGGGAATGTAATTTAAGTGTTTTGTGGCTGGGCGATGTTTAATCACACAAGTTTAATAGCAATGAGAAAAATATATTATAAAGCCACAGATATTCATAGAAATGAGTAATTAGGAAAGTATTTATTTGGGAAGTCTCTAAAGTGAAGCTGTCCCTGACCAAAAAAACAAAACAAAGAAAAAGGAAATTTTATAGTGGGTTGGAAAATATCCTGAAATAAAAATATTTGACTACAAAATTGACTTTTTAGAAAACTACAAGTTCTCAAACTTTGGCTTATATAATGACCTGTTTTAAAGTGATATTAACTCACTCATTAAGGTAGAATAATAATAATAATAAAGTAATGCATATTGACTGCTTACTATGCTCTGGGCTCAGTGGTAATTCTTTGCATATCATCTCCTTTAATCTCCATACTAATGTAACGAGGTAGAGTTTTCTTTGCAGATGAGGAAAGTGAAATTTAGAGGGTTAATAACTACCCAAGTTCATATGCCTCATAAGTGGTAAAGATGGGAACTGAGTCCAAGTTTTTTCACTCCTTGGTCTACACTTGTAACCGCTGTGCTGCTAGAGATACACAAATATTTTAAATACAATCAATAATCACATTTCTAAGAAAGCATAAACAAATAACAAAAGAGTAATAGTCATCTCTTGTAGTTATGAGTGGTCATTTCTATTAATAGATTAGGTTCAAATGTGGAATTACATCTGTTCCATCAGTAAGAGTTTATCTGCGTATACATTCTTGCTTCCTTCCTAATTCTCTTCCACTTCATTTGTCTGAATGATCCAACCCATAATCAACTATGTGTACTCTGGCTCACAGTGGAGAGTAATGACTGCAGCCTCACTTCCACTAACCAAAATTGGGATTTGGAGCCCCAAATACAAGTCATCTGGAAAGAGACAGTGATGGTCACAATTATAATGGGAGACAGGAAAAAGGAGGGGGACTTTATAGCTTTTTGTTTTGTTTTGTTTTGTTTTGTCCTTTTTGAGACCGCCGCACCGCGCTCAGCCAGTGAGCGCTGTGAGCGCACCTGTCATCCCTATATAGGATCCGAACCTGCAGCGGGAGCGCTGCTGCGCTCCCAGCGCCGCACTCTCCCGAGTGCGCCACGGGCTCGGCCCTATAGCTTTCAAAATATTATAGCTGCCCCGCCCATTGGGATTTTGTCTCTTCAGATCAGTGGGTTAATGCTTTTGTGATGATGGGCATATGTAGATGTATCCACCTAACTCTGGATTGCTCTATCACTAAGAGCTATAATTAACATCACATTGACATTTTACCACAAGACAAACTTAGATTTTCCAAAAGAAAGTGTCCTTAAACATTTGTCCAATTTTAAATTACAGGCCAAATTAGACAGGCTAACTAAATCCATGTCCTCTTATTACTGTGACTCTGAGGTCGTTACAAATCCCTGCCCTTCCATGCCTACGGATAGATGTGGGCATGGCTTCTATTCCTGTGGCACTGTACCAAAGCTCCCTCAAAGGGCACCAGCCAGGGCTGGCAATCCAGTGCCACTGCATGGTCTGTAGCAACAGATGTTGGAGGCCTTACATACATACCTACTGAATTTGATTTTTTTCAGACATTAAACCACATATAAAAATAAGTTTTTTTTTAAATTAAATGGCTGAGCAGTTGCTAACATAGTAGAAGAGCAAAGTCAGAATAAAAATTGATTTGGGGCTGGCCTGTGGATCACTCGGGAGAGTGTGGTGCCGATAACACCAAGGCCATGGGTTCGGATCCCATATAGGGATGGCTGGTTAGCTCACTTGGGAGAGCATGGTGCTGACAACACCAAGTCAAGGGTTAAGATCCCCTTACTGGTCATCTTTTGAAAAAAAAAAAAAATTGATTTTGGACACAAAGATGAAGCAGATGTCGTTTGAAACCTGGTTAAGCGATCATCCCTGGAAAGACTGCTCTCTGGGCTGTGGCTCATGCTGCTACAGCAGGGCCTTGTCTGCTGCAGTGGTTCTCAAACTTTACTGAGTGTCAGAATCATCTGGAGAGCTGGTTAAGACACAGAAACCACCTGCCTCCCACCCCCTTCCAGGAGAGTTTCTAACAGTCTGGGGTGGATTCTGAGAATTAGCATTTTTAACAAGCTCCCAGGTGGTGCTGATGTTACTGGTTCAGGGACTATAATCTGGTCTAGTGTTTCTTTTTGGTGAACAACCAAGATTTGGGTTCTCAACCTCCATTCTTAACTGCTGTGAGAATGATCACCTGAGCATACCCTTGGTTGGAAAACCACACCTATGCAGTCACTGCTTTGTACCAAGCATGGTTTAAAAGGGACTGATGGTCTTTGACTAGGATAATAGATTTAAAAGTCAGTGTGACATACTTAGCCAACAATGAAATTATACTGTAATACAATTCAGCTCTGATGGGGCTTTCTTAAAAGTCTGGCTACAGAATTTTGGCACAGGGTATATTTTATTTGGTAAAGACTAAGGGAAATTCCATATTTGAGATCCATATCCTAGTCCAATGATTTTTATAATAAAAGATAATTTTGTCAGTTATCATTTAATATTTACATCCTGCCTTTCAAATCCTTAACTAGCTAAAAAGTTGCAAGACTAAATTAAATAGTACTAAAAAAAAATAAAACCTAACTAGGGAAACAATATCTTAGTACCATTATTTAGACATCCTCTGTTTTGCCCAGGAAGACTTTCACGTATTTATTCTCCACAGATCGTTAGTATCGAGTTTTAAAATATGCAAAGTGAAACCCTATGTGTCTCTTAAGGTAGAGGTTTGGCTTTCAGTCTTTGATGTAATCATGTATTAAGTACATACTGAATAGTTGTTGTCATAAAGGGGTAAATGAAAAATCAATTTATTATTTTTATTTTTTCACAACATCAGTTGAAAGTTCAACCATGAGCAGCTTTATTTCAGTCAATTTAACTATATTCTGAGTTGGCAACAAGGTATGAATGTGAAAACCAATTTAGTTTTGGATCCCTGTACTGGCCAGCTGCCAAAAAAAAAAAAAGTTTCCCACACCAAAGAACTCCCTTGATTGAAATTTTGCTAAAATTCAAGTAGATTCTATATATATATTATGATATACATATATATATATATCTTATCTATTTTGGTTTGTTGATAAGCTAAGTGGCAGCAAATAACTATCTGATTTTAGCTTTTTTTTTTTTTTTTTGCAAGGACATAATTTTTTATCTAGGGAACTACAATTTCAAGGACTAAGTAGAGTTATTGAGTTGTTATCCTTTTTCACTCCAATCTAGTTAAATAAAATTCATGAAAAACTACTGATTGTTGAAAACTGTATAGGAGGCAAAAGAAAATACTAAATGGCTCAACAAAATCATTACTGATATAATTACTGCTTTGTGCAAAGTCAAATTTGCCATGATGACAATTAGAAAATAATTGTGACATGAGTGCAGATTTTTTTTTTTTTTCGTGTCCGGCAACGGATCGCAACCCTCAGTGTCGCGCCCGTACCGGATCGGGACCGGCAACAGGATCGCAACCCTCGGTGTTGCTCCCACACCTCGCTCAGCCAGTGAGCGGGAACTGGTCTGCATGTGGGATCCGAACCCTCGGCGGGAGCGCCACCGCGCTCCCAAGCGGTGCACTGTAGCAGTGCGCCACCGGGCCAGCCCCAGATTTTTTCTAAAGTATGTTCTTTATTAATTTTTTGACAATATCCATCATCATCTACAGAATGCCGTCTCTAAAATGAGTTATAAGCTGTTTAGCAAACAGTAAGTCTCATATTAACCAGAATCACCATTATTCAGCGGACAAGTATGAGCAGATAAAAAAATGGAAACTGCAAAACTTCTATATAATTTTTGCTGATGTCAAGTCATAATAAAAATTATTCCACATTTGCTTAATATTTTCAAATGTATAGTGGCTTAAATTAATTATGTCATGTTTTGGTGAATATATCACATTTAAACAATAAATAGGTTAATGTAGTATTTTTTAACCAAAAGAATGTTATTAGTTTGGTAATATAATTCTGTATTGTATATGGCAAAATAAACTGTTGTATCAAGGGATGCCTATATTCAACTCTGCATCAGAGACGACTTTTGCCTTTTATGCCAGTGCACACGTCCTGTGTGTGGACCTGGCTGTGGGCCATTGCTAACTTCCTCATTAGCTTTTGTTTCCATGCAAAACAAAGCTTATCAGAAAGCATAGAGTGAAGATATTGTAGGAGTAATCTAACCTTGAATTGCCTCTGCTTCATACCAAGTACAAATCATTTGCTAAGCCTTGGTATTTTAACTGTTAATTAAAAATGATTTGGAGCTTAGCTCACAAATAATGGTGACAGAGGTTCAAATTGCTGCTCCAAAGAGAGCTACCTCACCCCACTTTCAAGCAGGGCTAATACACATCAGTTCTACTAAATAGATACATTTACATGCTACTGAGCCTCAAGAAGAAGAAAAGAGCAAGAAGATGTTAACAGTAGAAAAGATATTATATAATTTATCAAGTACTGGCATCTTTAAAAATATTTAAATAACACAAAAGCACTGCTCTTAGATGATGAGACCCATGATGAAGAGGGACTGTATCTAATTATGATCATGTTCCCCCAGGGGACAAATCTAGAGCCATAGCCTGTGCTTCACAAATTCTTACAACTAATTTTAATACACAGTAAAATCCCACTATAAAATATTTTGTATGTTGCTTTGCTTAGACAGTGGTTCTAAGCACAGCTTTGTTTTTTTTAAAAAAATGCATGGTACATTTTTCTTACTTTAGCATAAAGTGGCCTGTGCTGTATATTTTCTTTTTATGACTAGGGGTTATGTAAAAATCAAAGCAGGTCAATAGCAGATTAACCCATTTATTTCTTTCTAAAACTTCTACTACTTTTACAGCATTATCCAGTGATTTGCATTGCACCTCATCATCAACTTGGGCTGCAAATCCAGATTTAGGGAAATTCATTGTATTCCAGTGAACATTTTTTGAGCTCTGTGCTAGGCATTTACACTCTTGAAATGAGAAATTTATGATTCCTTCTTTTAAGGTGGTAAGTGTGGGGTAAGACTGCAGGACATCTCCTGTCTTTATTTCTAAATCTTCTGAATAAGTTGTAGGAGACCTAGGGAGGAAGAGAGTGTGGTTTAGACAACAAAGGATCCCATTCACTGCCCCACCCCTACTCTTCCATGCACTGGGCTGTCTGGGGAGGTAGAGGTGGATGGAGATGGCAGGTGCGGGTAGGGGGAGAGGTGGGTTAGGGCTGGTGGAGGGAAGGTTGAGTGAAACATGATTTATTGATTTTGGAAGTCTGTATGAGCCCATTTAGCAGATAAGTGTTTCATCTCAGTAAAATCTAAATAAGGTGAAAATAAGGGCTCTTGTGTGGTGGAAATACATTTAGGACCCAAAGCCTAAAGGAAATGGATAAGTAACATCTGAAAAGAAAGCATTGTAAAGATTCTCTTTCTTTTTCTATTTTTAAGGACAAAAATAGAAGAACAAAATGGAAAATATGCTATTTTGGTTGATATTTTTCACCCCTGGGTGGACCTTCATTGTTGGATCTACGGTGGAACAGGATTTTATGTGGCACTTGAGAAAAATACCCCGGATTGTCAGTGAAAGGACTTTCCATCTCACCAGCCCCACATTTGAGGCAGACGCTAAGATGTTAGTAAACAGAGTATGTGGCATTGAGTGCCAGAAAGAACTCCCGGCTCCCAGCCTCCCGGAACTGGAGGATTCTCTTTCCTATGAGACTGTCTTTGAGAACGGCACCCGAACCTTAACCAGGGTGAAAGTTCAAGACTTGGTCCTTGAGCCGGCTCAAAATACCACTACAAAAGGAGCACCAGTTAGGAGAAAGAGACAGGTGTATGGTACGGACAGCAGATTCAGCATCTTGGACAAAAGGTTCCTAACCAACTTCCCTTTCAGTACAGCCGTGAAGCTCTCCACGGGCTGCAGCGGCATTCTCATTTCCCCTAAACACGTTCTCACAGCTGCCCACTGTGTCCATGACGGGAAGGACTACATCAAAGGGAGCAAAAAGCTAAGGGTAGGATTGTTGAAGATGAGAAATAAAGGCGGTGGCAAGAAACGTAGAGGTTCTAAGAGGAGCAGGAGAGAAGCTAATGGTGGTGGCCTAAGAGAGGGTACAAAAGAGAATCCATGGGAGAGGGTCACGGGGGAGGGTCCTCAGGGGAAGACCACGGGGGAGGGTCCTCAGGGGAGGACTAAGGGTGGAAAGAGAAGAAAAGAGTCCGGCCGGGGTCGGAGGGTCGCTGACGGGAGGCCCTCCTTCCGGTGGAGCAGGGGAAGACCACGGGGGAGGGTCCGCAGGGGAGGACTAAGGGTGGAAGGAGAAGAAAAGAGTCCGGCCGGGGTCGGAGGGTCGCTGACGGGAGGCCCTCCTTCCGGTGG
>NW_007733380.1:119917-122574 GCF_000696425.1 Galeopterus variegatus | reverse complement strand
GAGAAGAAAAGAGTCCGGCCGGGGTCGGAGGGTCGCTGACGGGAGGCCCTCCTTCCGGTGGACCCGGGTCAAGAGCACCCACATTCCGAAAGGCTGGGCACGGGGAGGGAGTGCAGACGCGGTCCTGGACTATGACTATGCCCTTCTGGAGCTGAAGCGTGCCCACAACAAGAGATACATGGAGCTGGGAATCAGTCCAGCCATCAAGAAGATGCCCGGCGGGATGATCCACTTCTCGGGATTTGATAACGACAGGGCCGATCAGCTGGTCTACCGGTTTTGCAGCGTGTCCGATGAATCCAGTGATCTCCTGTATCAATACTGCGATGCTGAGTCGGGCTCCACGGGTTCCGGAGTCTATCTGCGTCTGAAAGAGCCAGACAAAAAGAACTGGAAGCGCAAAATCATTGCGGTCTACTCAGGCCACCAGTGGGTGGATGTTCACGGTGTTGAGAAAGACTACAACGTCGCCGTGCGCATCACTCCGCTCAAGTACGCCCAGATCTGCCTCTGGGTTCACGGAAATGACGCCAGCTGTGCTTACGGCTAGCAGGAACCTGGGACAAGGTCGTGTGCGCCCAAGTCGCAGAGAAAACCAGTGCTGATTATTGTAGCGAGATCACTTAATAGGTTATGCCTGGACTTGAACCTTATCAAGAGAATTTCAACATTTTTACCAATTTGCTTTTGCAAAATTAGGAGGTTTTTGTACGTTTAAAAAACGTTTAGGTACAGATATTGAAACTAGATGGGCACTTCAGTGCCAAGTATATACTCTTCTTTACAGGGTGATAAGTTTCATTTGTGGGAAAAGTTTCTTTTACTTCTGCCTTCTTAAAAATTAGATACTTTAAAACTTTAAACTGATGGGCCATAATAATCATATACATTGTATATTGACAAAATAAAAATTTAACGAAAAAAAAAACTTTAAACTGGTACTACAAATCATATGTATGATTGCTCAATGGACTTATTCTCAGGATCCTACTCTAAGAAGAATCTAATAGGATGCCAGTTGTGTATTAAATGTGAAACTGCATATGCAAAGATAGACAATAACGTAATTAGAGTCAGGATAGAGACAAAATTTGAACCAGTTTGTACTACTCTGAGATGTATCCATTAAGCTCATTTCCTCAGTGTTTTTACTGTATTTTCTGTTGGGTCTGAGAAATTTAGTTGGGGGGGGCGGGGTTGTTTTTTGTTTTTTAGAATTACAAATCAGAAGAAACAGCAAGCTTTTATAAATAAAACTATTAACTATTTTACTACTTTCCAAATATCAATTGCAGTGTATATTATTTAAAAATGGGAGAAATACTTTGTTCTGTGAAATAAATCTAGTTTAGCAATAGGGAAGCCAACACATTTTAAGATATCAAGTTTTTATTTAACTAATACTCAAAATACAGGCTTTTTATGAATGCATGGGGAAGATAGTTCACAAATTTTGAATGATCATGCATTGAAAGCCACATCTTTTTATGTTATTCGTTCTACTATGTATGAGGTGCTATATTTTTAGAACAAAGAATTTTGTAATCTTTTTCAGAGGAGAGTCTTTTCCCACTTGACAAAGTTCAGCTTTCTTTAATAGGGCCATAGCCATATTATTTTGGTGAATTCTCTGATTAGTAATTTTGATGTGTCCTTTCCTAACAATGAGTATAATTTACAAATATGATTTTTAAAAGAAGGTTCTGGTTATTTTCATTGGGGACCAAGGGTACACACTTTCTCATGTGGGCTAAGCAGACAGGATCCAGTGGCTGCCCTGGAGCAGAATACAGAGTAGGCACTCAATATATATTTCTTGAACAGATATTTGCTGAATGTCTGGAAGAGGGGGTTAGTTCAGGGCATTATGTTTAAAGAGTTTTAGGGATCTGTAATCAAGTGCACCCTAAACTTCAGGAATTGCAGGTCTGATTTCTGGTCTGCTCTTCCTGGCAGTTTCTTTTCTCATGACACACCCAAGTCACTGATTTCTGCCAGGGTTCAAATTTATTTTACTTATTGTCATTTTTCAATAATGGGTAGTTATAGTCTTAATTATTATGCAAAGTAATATTTGATTAGATTATGATAAGTGATTTTGTAAATGGTGTCCAAAATAGCTGAAAATCAATACAAGTGCACATTCTTTTATAATGTGAATCTGTTAAAAATCATTCAATAAAAATTTAAAAAATAAATTAGTTATAACTCTTACTGTATCTGTATATATGTTTTATATATAGGGGTTCAGCAAGAATTAAATTGTCATTTATTTAAAAATATATTCTATTTAATTCTAAGCACATTTCACAGAGTAGTATTTTTATTATTACTTGTATAATAGGAATATTGACTAAAAAGTTTTGGTCAGATTTTTTGGGGGGGAAACATCTATGTGATCATTGTAACCAAAAATGTTTCAAGATGAATTTTTCATACTTACACAGTTGCAAACACCCAACCCCCACACACAAAATCTGCATCTTAGGGCCAGCCCGGTGGCGCACTGCTACAGTGCGCCGCTTGGGAAGCACGGTGGCGCTCCCGCCGAGGGTTCGGATCCCACATACAGACCGGTTCCCGCTCACTGGCTGAGCGAGGGGCGGGCACAGCACCGAGGGTTGCGATCCCGTTGCTGGTCCCGGTCCGGTACGGGC
>NW_007733380.1:114656-119236 GCF_000696425.1 Galeopterus variegatus | reverse complement strand
GGGTTGCGATCCCGTTGCTGGTCCCGGTCCGGTACGGGCGCGACACTGAGGGTTGCGGTTCGTTGCCGGACACGAAAAAAGACAAAAAAAAAAAATCTGCATCTTAGATTCTTCGAACATAATTCTTAGTATTTGAATGAGTTCACAATAATTATAGGTGCTGAGTGCAATAGTTTGGTGCTTGAGATTAAATTCTGAACATACATAATTTCCTTAAAATCATTGTCCAATATACTTTTCAAAAATATAAAATTTAGCTCATTTTATTTGCAGTGGTTTTTTTTGTTTCTCTTATGCTTTTCTCTTTTCCAAGTGAATCATGAATCTTACATGACCTATTTAGGACCACTAAAATGTACTACAGTCATGTGTTGCTTAACGAAGGGGATACATTCTGAGAAACACATCTTTAAGGTGATTTGATTGTGTGGACATCATAGAGTGTACTTACAGAAACCTGTAGTAGGTATTGCCTACTACACACCTATTATCTTATGGGACCACTGTTGTATATGCGGTCAGTTGTTGAATGAAAAGTTGTTTTGTGGCATATGACTGTGTATTAACCAGAAAGTTTAACTTCACATACTTTTTCTGTTATACTTATCAGATTTGAAATAGAAAATTAAATTGAATTCACTTAGCTAAACAAATATACTCACATATGTGATGTCTACTGTGTGCAGATAACTATACTGACATTGCTTTGAGAGTCTTATCAATGGCTAAATTCAAATAACTATTTACAAAACAACTGACATTTCAAATTGTGAAGTTTTTTTTTTTCCCTCCCAAATAACATTCATCATTTTATTTATGGCTTTTCTTGCTCAAAGGGATGTGTGTGGGCAGAGGCAACTTAACATTTTTCTTCTTTTTTTCTGGTGGCTGGGGACAGGGATTGAACCCTGGGCCTTAATGTTATCAGCACCATGCTCTAACCAACTGAGCAACCAGCCATCCCTCCTTTTGGATATGCTTCCTAGTTAAATCCAATGTTCATTTTGAAAAAGATTTAAATGTATGTGTGACCATCTTTGTATATTCGGGCTGCTATAACAAAATACTTTATAAACAATACAGATTTATTGCTCACAGTTCTGGAGGCTGAGAAGTCCAAGATCAAGGTGACAGCAGATTTGGTGTCTGGTGAAGGCCTGTTCCTCATAGATGGCAACTTGCTGTTGTATCCTCATGTGATAGAAAGGGGGAAAGCTCCCTCAAGCCCCTTTTATAAGGGCACTAATCCTATTTATGAGGATGGAGACCTCATGACCTAATCAACTCCCAAAGGCCCCATCTCTTCATACTATCATCTTGAGGGTTAGGTTTCAACATATGAATTTTAGGGGGATACAAACATTCTGACCATAACAATAACCCAGCTCATCTTGAGGGTTAGGTTTCAACATATGAATTTTAGGGGGATACAAACATTCTGACCATAACAATAACCCAGACCAGAGTGCTGGACAAAATTTTACCCTTCTTATCTGTAGATCAAAGAATTCTTTGAAATTCTTATTTTATCAGAAGAATCTCAGGATTAGAAGAGACAGTAAAATATTATCTAGTTTAGCCCTATATTTTAAGTTTTAACCTCTCTATATAGCATTCCCTTCAAGTGGCCCAGTCATAAGAAAGTTTTTTGTCACTTAAATATTATTTAAAGATTGTTTATAGCTATTGATTAACTCAGGCATATAACTTATTGTTTTACATCGTTAGTTTAGTTTGCTACATACTGTAAAAATTATTTTGTGTTTGTCTTGCATTTTGTCCCAATGTTGACCATTTTAATTACTCATAAGTCTTTGGCCTTATGCTAATAAATCAGATATTAACTCTGTATTAGTCTATTGGCTTAAAACAAAATACTTGGAACTGGGTGACTTATAAGAAAATGAAATTTATTCCTTACAGTTTCAGAGGCTGTGAAGTTCAATGTCCAGGGAACACATCGGGTAAGGGGAGGACCATCTTCTGTTCAGCAATGCAGGGGTCTCACATGTCAGAAAATGGTGGAGCAGAGAGAGAGACTCTCACGTGCTCTCCTTTTAAAGCCCTCAAAACCATACCCATGACCACCATTATCAGTCCATTCACTAGGCATGGTCCTCGGAGTTTAATCACCATTTCAAGGCCCCAACTTTCAATTACTGTAATAGGGTTTCCCACTCTTTCAATACTGTCACAGTGGGGCCAAGTTTCCAATACCTGGAACTTTGGAGGACACAATTTAAGCATAAAGGAGTTTGCGGGGGACATTCAATCCACAGCAACTCATCAAAAAAGAACTGTGCTTGTTAATTAAGAATATTGGATAAGGCAATTGAACTAAGCACTGGACAATACAAGGATGTAGATCTATAGCTATAAATAATCTAGAACTAGCATCATTATTCTTTAGTGTGGTTTCCAATAACGATTAAATATATTGTGGCTACTGATTTCAAAGAATACATGCCAGGCTTAAAAAATACTTTTATAAAAACTAAAAGTATTTACTAAAATCTCCAGTTAATTAACAGAAGAACTTTTTTTTTTACAGTATTAAAATTAACTTGTAACTTGTATTAGGCACTTACAGTGTACCAAATATTATGCCATAGAAAGTCACATATAATTTTATGTACCTCTTACATCAACCCACGAAGTAGATCTTACATACAACATTTAATGGATTAAAAGACANTACTTTTATAAAAACTAAAAGTATTTACTAAAATCTCCAGTTAATTAACAGAAGAACTTTTTTTTTTACAGTATTAAAATTAACTTGTAACTTGTATTAGGCACTTACAGTGTACCAAATATTATGCCATAGAAAGTCACATATAATTTTATGTACCTCTTACATCAACCCACGAAGTAGATCTTACATACAACATTTAATGGATTAAAAGACAACAAAAACAAAAACTCTTAAGTTCTGAAAGTTCTATGTAATTTGCTGAAAATTATATAGGTAGGAAGTGGCTAATCAAGGACTGGATCCAGGATTTGGATTCCATAGCTAAATGTCTTAGATATTCCCAAGTACATAAATGTTTCTGTTAGCATATATTGTTCTTTATTTTAAAAATTTATTTATTTTTAATTGAAACGATTGATTATACATATCTGTGGGATACAGCATTGGATATCAATACCAGTGTGCATAATGTGATCCTCAAATTAGGATAATTAGTATATTTAACATTACACAATGTAATCACTTTTTGTGGCCCTTTACCAATTTCTCACTTAACACCCTCCCTCCCCATTTCCCACATCTGGTGGCCTCAGTTATGTTCTCTCCTAGAAAAACCTTTCTAATAAGCTGATTTTTCCAGCTAGGTCATTACTCTTTTCTTCAATGGCCATGTCATAAGTTTCAAGAGATATTTATGAGCTTTGGTCTAGTTGATGGTGAAATCATGTTCTCATCAAATGGGTTCGATGTATTCAACTAAGAGGAAAAACACACTTAGATGGTTTTCTTTTCTATTTATAAAGTCTAGGGTGGGAAATTCCCTGTTTACTCCTTTTTGTACTTGAAAGCTGGCAGTTTGATCCAGTTAGCTCAACTGTCTAGAATATGCTGACCAAAATGACTTGTGGTCCCAATCTGGGCTAGTTTGCTTTACTCATAGGTAAGGTGGTGTCTTAATCAACCTGGGCTGCTATAACAAAATACCATAGACTGGGTGGCTTAAACAACAGAAATTTATTTCTCATAATTTTAGAGGCTGGGAAGTCCAAGATCAAGGTGCCAGTAAGGTAGGTTTCATTTTGAGATCTCTTCTCTTGCCTTGTAGGTAGCTGCTCTCATTGTGTGCTACTGTGACCTCTTTGTGCACAAGCAGGAAGAGAGAGAGCAGGCTCTCTGGTGTGTCTTCTTATAACTAATCCCATCAAGAGGGGGCCCCACCCTTATGACCTCATCTAATCCTAATTACTTCCCAAAGTAGGTAATTGGGGGGGGGGGGGGGGGGGGGGGGGACACAAANCAGTCTATAACACATGTCTATTCTAAACCTACAAGTTGTCCTTGGGCCAGGCCCATGGAACTCACAAGCACACCAGTCACTGGAGGAACTAGGCAAAGTAGTATGAATGGCAGCTGAGATCAACCAGTCTCCTTCTCCTCACTTTCATCATCATTTCAAGTACGAGTACCTGGCACAGAGGAGACAATCCAGACACTCTTAAAAATATCACCAAGTAATCATTGAAGCTTACTCTCTCAGGACATTACTTTCTCCATGCTATATGCTAAGGCTCCAAAATGCTACAGTATTGTCCTAATTGTATATCATATTAAAGTTATAGTCACATACATGAGTATAAATAATGGGAATGTTTACTTGTAATGAGAATTTTAATATTGAGATACTATAGCATGCCATTAAGGAATCAGATATTTGACATATTCCCTTCTGACTTGTGTGTTTCTGATAAAAGTGCCTTCAGGTGCTGGCTGGTTAGCTCAGTTGGTTAGAGCATGGTGCTGATGACACCAAGGTGAAGGATTCAGATCCCCAAACTGACTAGCCACCAAAAAAAAAAAAAAAATTGCCTTCAAAAAGACAGGGGCC
>NW_007733380.1:111340-112790 GCF_000696425.1 Galeopterus variegatus | reverse complement strand
ATGTTGAATTTTGTCAAATGCTTTTTCAGCATCTATAGAGATGATCATATTGTTTTTGTCTTTGCTTTTATTGATGGGGTGTATCACATTTATTGATTTGCATATGTTGAACCAATGTTGCATCCCTGGGATGAATCCCACTTGATCATGGTGTATAATTTTGTGTATCTGTTATTGTATTCTGTTAGCTTGTATTTTGTTGAGGATTTTTTGCACCTATATTCATCAAGGATATTGGCCTTTAGTTTTCTATTTTTGATGTATCTTTGTCTGATTTTGGTATCAGGGTGATATGTGCCTCAGAGAATGAATTTGGGAGCATGGCCTCTGTTTCAATCTTTTGTAAAAGTTTGTGGAGGATTGGTATCAGTTCCTCTTTGAAGGTTTGGTAGAACTCTGCAGTGAACCTGTCCAGTCCTGGGCTTTTCTTTGTTGGAAGACTTCTGATAACAGTTTCAATCTCTTTTATTGTTATTGGTCTTGTTCAGATTTTCTATATCTTCTTGCCTTAGTTTTGGTAGTTTGTATGCATCCAGAAATTTATCTATTTCCTTCAGATTTTCAAATTTGTTGGCATATAGTTGTTTATAGTAGTCTCTAATGATTCCCTGCATTTCTGAAGTGTCAGTTGTAATATAACCTTTTTCATTTCTAATTTTTGTTATTTGGGTCTTCTCTCTTCTTTNATCCCTCTACATTTAGAGTTATTATTGAAAAGTACTGATTTACTCCTAGTATTTTATTTATTTTTGTTTAGATGTCTTAAGTACCTTTTGTTTCTTTCTTTTTAATTTTCTGTTTGTCTTCTGTACTTGTTGGTTTCTTGGGGTGGTAGATAAACTATGTTTTTTCTTTATTGTTTCATTTTTGTTTTGCTGGTAGGTTTTGTTCTTTCTTGAGTTTTCATGGCAGTGATGGTTGTTTCTGAGGTATCAAACCAAGAACTTCCTTGAGAATTTCTTGTAAGTCTGGTTGTGTGGTAGTGAACTCCCACAGTTTTTGCCTGAGAAATATACTATTTGACCTTCATTTCAGAAGGATAGCCTTCCTGGGTAAAGTATTCTTGGCTGACAATTTTAGTCATTTAGTATTTTGAATATATCATCCCATTCTTTTCTGGCTTTTANAGTTGTAATATAACCTTTTTCATTTCTAATTTTTGTTATTTGGGTCTTCTCTCTTCTTTTTGTAGTTAATCTTGCTAAGGGTTTGTTGATTTTATTTATCTTTTCAAAAAATCAACTTTTTGTTTCATTGATCTTTTGTATTGTTTTTTGAGTTTCTATTTCATTTACTTCTGCTCTGATCTTAATTATTTCTTTCTATCTACTAACTTCACATTTGGATTGTTCTTGTTTTTCTAGATCTTCAAGATGAAGTGTTAGATTGTTTATTTGCCATCTTTCCATTCTTCTGAAGTAAGCATTTAATGTGATAAATTTCCCCTTTA
>NW_007733380.1:89725-109429 GCF_000696425.1 Galeopterus variegatus | reverse complement strand
CTGTTTTTTATTTTGTCAAATGAATCCTTTAGCTCCATAAGCTCTGCTACATTCTTTTTCAAAGCATTGATTTTTTTGTACATTTCTTCTTTCAGATCCTGTATATTTTATCTCATTTCATTGTGTTGTCTAACTGAGTTTTCTTGCATCTCTTTTAGTTTCCTTAGAATTGTTCTAAATTCCTTGTCAGTCATTTCAAAGACTTCCTGTTCTATAGGATCTAGAGCTTGAGAGTTATTATTTACTTTTGGTGGTGATGGACTTTCTTGATTTTTCATATTTCTGTTATCTTTCCTTTGGTGTTTTGTCATTGTGGCAGGGGCTTTGGTGGTGATGGACTTTCTTGATTTTTCATATTTCTGTTATCTTTCCTTTGGTGTCTTGTCATTGTGGCAGGGGGTATCATCATCCACTCATTTCACCCTGATGTCTGGTTGGATCCTGAAGGGACTGCCAATTCTGGTCAACAGGAACTAGCCTGGGCTGGGGGTCCCGCAATGCCTGTCTTTTCCAGTGCAGCTGTTTTGGGGTGTGTAGGCTCCATGGGTCTTAAGTCTCTTTAAGCAGTGGGGACCAACCTGGGCTGGAGGTCCCATGCCACCTGCCTTTTCTGGCATGGCTGTCTCAGGGCATGTGGGCCCAGAGACTGTTAAGTCTCTCTAAGTGGCAGGGACCAACTTGGGCTGGAGGTCCTGTGGCACCTGCCTTTTCTGGCTCAGCTATCTTGGGGTGAGTTTTAGAAGTATTATATTATAGAAAATTTTTTCATCAGAAAAGCTTAATCTATTTTTTTTAAGTCTTGTTTTAAAGAAGAGAAACCAGTGGTCAACAGAATTGACTTGTTTTTGCATTCAAATGAAATTCTAGCCTCAGAAGTTGAGAAAAAAACCTTTTTCAAATATTTTAGTAACCCCCCAAATTCTTAACAGTTAAAATATTTGAGTATTTTCGATGTTGATGTGTGTTACTGAAAGTCCAGAAATTGTCATAGCACTGTGTCCAATTTATGCATACACAGGGTCACATCTGTGACAAATGGACATGGCAACTGTGGTGTAATGGAAGAAAATCAGGATGCAGAATAAAGTATCTTTAATTGTCTAACCACAGTAGACTGCCCTTTATGGAGCAAATGTTCACCGAACATAATGTGCTAATCATTATAATTAGTATCATCATATAGTAGAAACTACCTAATATAATAAATATTTGTCTCATATTTGTGAGACAGACAGGAATTTCCTAAGTGCAAGCAGAGATCAGCAGTGATGTATCCCTGAATAACTACTGTGTGTGTGAGTGTGTGTGCTGGTGCAGATGTTGGGAGCATTGGGGTGTGATGCAAATCTTATTCTCTGATACTAGATATTCTCTCCTCCCCACCATTATGTTACTCCTAAACTTCCAGCTTACTGGGGTTTGTGGTAGTTAACAACATGACAGTTTTCTAAAAACTGGCCATTAAGGATCTTACCTGTTCTCAGGTAGGTAAGCAATTCAGGTTCCTCCTGGGTAATCTAATCCCCAGAGTATTAGAAACTTCTGGAAGGTAAGGAAAAGAATCCTCTTTCTGTTCTAGGTGTCTTTCCTTTACCAACCCTATACAGGAGTCAACTTTGCAATTTTTGCTTCACTTAGAATTTAAACTACTGCCATTGACCCAGACTCCAGATCACAAAACAACATAAATCTCAGGGTACAGAAGAAAAGAATGTACTAGTATACACTGGAGAGAAGATCTGGGAAAACATGATTTTTTTTTTCTTAAAACTACTTTTTTTTTTTTCCTTTTTGTCTTTTTTCGTGACTGGCAACGGATCGCAACCCTCAGCTTAAAACTACTTTAAATGGATCAGTTGTTAGAAAAATTTGCTAGAAAAATCTTAGAAGACACAATTTTTAAATTAAAAAAGATTTCTTTGCAATACCTACAAAAATGCTGTTTATTTTTTCTTTTAAAAATCAGGATATACTTAGTGTCAAGATTCTACTGCCAAGCAAAAGTACCACTTTATCAAGCCATTGCCTAAAAATAAAAGCATGTTATTTCTGAGACAGAATTGAATTAGTATTCTGCCTCTGTACTTAGAACATTTACTTTAAAAGGCTTTCTTTGTGGCCTGGGAAAATAAGCAACACTATTGTACCCATCAAATGGGCAGTTGTGCCACTTCATGTAGACCACTATGTGACTGATGTGGCTCCATGAACGGATGTCCTGGGCAGTCATTGGCCCACATATAGCAGCATCTCTCTCCCGCATGTACTCCCAAATTAAAGCTTAGCTTTTAGTGGAAAGTAGTATATCATAATGCCATATGGTCCACCTTTTTATGACTAGTAACTAAATGTCTCCATTCTTATGCAAAATGAAACAAAGTACTCATTTGCTTTCCTATTCTGATGTATTCAGAAATTTTTCCTTTTGCTAGAACCATGTGTAACACCCAAATAGAGCCACACACTGAGTCCACTAGATTTATGATGTTTCAGTGGTTTCCCTTAGCCTAGAAGTTTCCAAATTTGACTGCTCATAGGAATGATCTAGGAAATTATTTTATAAACAATAATTAGACAACTACCAATTTTTCCCTGAAATAAACAAAAAATGTAAACAGGAAAATAACTCTTCCTATGCTGGTACAGCTTGTCAAATCATGTTAGAAAGATCTCACATTCAATGATCAAGAAATTTTATTTTTATTTATTTATTTATTTATTTATTTTAAAAAAGATGACCGGTAAGGGGATCTTAACCCTTGACTTGGTGTTGTCAGCACCATGCTCAGCCAGTGAGCGAACCGGCCATCCCCATACGGGAACCGAACCCATCGCCTTGGTGTTATCAGCACCGCACTCTCTGGAGTGAGCCACGGGCCGGCCCAAGAAATTTTAAATAGTAGTAATTATTTTCATTTTAAGAAAAGGTTCCCTTTCTCCCTCCCCCAACCCAAGTATTTAACATGAAAGAATGGACTTCCTTACACATTAATTTTACACTTATGTGAAGCAGCAACAATAACCATCAATAATTTGGCATTTCTGTTTACAGTTGATCCAAAAGTTTTTTCAGTTTCACAAAGCCATTATCCAGTGTTGCCATGAAACAGACTGTAAATTCTAGGCAGCAAATATTCTTTCTAAAACCAATGTTAAGTCAAAGAAATATAATGCAGGGCATTACACTAAATTTCTGCATCTGGTACACTAAAAAGAGTGAAACCTAGGAAAAGTTACCTACTGTTTTAAGGAAGCAATAAATACCTGCAAAAGCTGGTTTTTAGTTGTGTGGATTTGTGGCATCTGCTAACTGAAGCAGATATGCACTGTATTTATTCCTGCCCTGTATCCTAGATACCTTCCTCTCTACCCCCAACACGCTACTTGCTTATACCGAGTATTGTGGATAGGAGCCCAAGTCATCCCAGACAATCCAGTGAACAAAGTTAGTGTAATGCCCTAGTAAGAAGTGTGAGATACAAAAAGGTCCCTTTCCATCTCCATCAAAGTTCTTTTGTCTTCTCACAAGCAAAATTTGCTTGTATCACAAATCCTTCAGGAAATCCTAGTGCCTTTAACCTTTCTATAGCCTTTTTCCGGAGGCGTTCTTTGAATGTAGTTCATACGACCACTTCCAGCTTCTGCATCCCTCCAGCACCAGCTCCTTCTCCTCCTCCTCCACCACCAGCTTCTTGAACTGGCTCATTTAACATCCGAATAAAATGCTCCTGGTGTTGGCTAATTGGCTGCAGTCATTGAGGATTCTCTCAATCTATCTGTTGCAACAATGCTGGAAGCAGGGAAGGATTCTGTTGAATAATTTGTCTCATCTGCTGACACTGAAGCTGATTCTGTAAAAATTCAAGGGGATATCCTCCCGAACTTGATGTTGTAGCCTTTGTCATAGTTGCTGCAGCTCCAGCCACTGCTGAAGACTGTGGAGCCCTGGTCCTAGCTGCTTGAGCGGGGATCAACCACAGTCTGACTTTATCTCCAGGGATTCCCATGAAAATACTCCACTGCTCTGTCAGGGCTGTTGGAACTGACCCTCAGGGCTGTAATTACTTGCTCTGTTCATAGCCCATTGACATGATCTCAGTTACCATATTCTCCTAAGACTGACCTGTCACAAGCGCACTTGCTGCATCTTTAGAAAGGTTTGAAGAAGAATCTCCTGAAGTACCGTCAGTAGCCACTGGTGTCTCTGCCGGCTTTTCTGCAGGTATCTCTTGTTTAGTTGCACAAGCAGGTGCAGGTTCAGAAGATGCTGGAGCTGATGCTGGAGTGATGGACGCAGGTGTGGACGTGGGAGCCAAGGCGCGGGCAGCGACTGCGGCCTGAGCCACAGCTGTTGCTGTGGAGGAACTAACCGCCCTAGTGGTGAAAGTATTTGATTGCTGAGTGGGAGCTGGTGCTAGTGTGGTCTCTGCTTTGGGTTTTGTCCCCATGACCACTGAAAGTTTTTCTCATCAATTTTATATTCTTTAGAGAGCCGTATTGAGGATTTGCCTGCATGAATTAATTTCTGACCTGCTCCTGGAAAAGCATCTTCCCCCTTTGCAGATTCCATCTTCTTGCAGTGCTTTCACCGTCTCCTCGGGGTCGATGTCGGATCCTGAAGGTCTGCGGCTGGAGGGTCTTCAGGGTGATCTGCGTGGAGCCACCGGCCGCTGGGCGGGGTCTGGGGCCTGGCCGGGCAGGAGGTCGCCCGCAATCCCGATCCGTTGGCAGGAAGGCGGTGGGCGTGGGGGCGTGTCACGTTCGCCCTGCCAAGCGACACATCCCCCAGCCCGGGCCGCGCCGCTGCCTCCGCGACTGCGGCCTCCCGGAGCTCGGAGCTCGGGCCTCCGTGTTCGCTCAGGCGCCGGGCGCCAGCCCCGAGTCTGCAGCAGGCGCGGGGACTCTGCGAGGAGCAGAGAATCCGCTAGCTCGTCACAGGATGGTGGCCGCCATCATCGTGTCCCCCCGAGACCCGGTTTCAAGGGTTACACAAAACTACAGGTTGTGATCTGTTTTGAGTTAATTTGGTACATGGCGTGAAGCAGGGGTTGAACTTTTTTTTGATATGGTTACATAGTTGTTCTAGCACCAATGAAAATAATATTCTTTCTCCACTCACCTGCCTTTGATGCAGGATTTTAAGTCAGAGAAATGTGATCAAATGGGAATTTGGGGAAAGAAACCTCTGGCAGCACCATTTCGGCTGGACTGGGGTGACTCTGGGTGGGGTTTAGACTAGAGGCAAAGGGCCCAGCGAAGAGGCTGCCGGATCTGCTGTGCTAAGGGCTTGGCAGTGAGAAGGCAGGACAGGGCAGCCTGCGAGGCATTCAGAGAGCAGAATGTTAGTGTACGGGGGTCCTGGAAAAATAGAATGAAAAGACATTACGGATCTTTCCATGTCTTTTTGAAGTGCCTTCGTACGTAGTGGCCATTGAATGCAGGAGAGAAGAGCTGAGAGTATTGTGTCAAGCAAGCTTGTGGTTTGGACACTGGGCAGGGAGTGAGACCAACCAAGACAGAAAAACTAGGATTGAGGAAAAAGATATGAGTTCACTCTTAGATATGTATGTTAAAAGATGTAGGATATTTAACAATGAGGTCGATAATACTCATAAAGCAATGACAAGAAAGTCAAATAAAAGCATTATGAGGTTCTATAGTAAACTAATCCATTAATTAACATATGACCAGTAAATCATATATTTTGTTCTTAACCCAATCAAATAGCACTTACACCTTTGTTTTCCTGTTCTAAATGAAATGCTCCTTTTAATTTAGCTTTAAAGCCTTATTTTTCCACTGAGAAAAGGGCGAAGTTTCCTAAAAATATGATCCTAAATTTATATCTGAAATATTACATACATGGTCACAACTCCATCTCCTGTTTTTCAATAGAGTGCCCAAATCCCCATGATCCAAAATACAGATGATTTAAAAAATAACTCCAACTCTCTTCGGGAAATACTCGTACTTATGAGGCTTTTCAAATTACATTGTTTACGTTCTTGTTCAGTTTTTACAAATATAATTACAAATTATAAAATTAGTTAACCTACCCCAAGATGTTCCCTACACTGAAAGAGATGAATCACACGGATGTTGGGTGTCTAGAGACAAATTTAGTATTAAAGATTGGTTTAAAAGCAAAGAACAGAAACACAAAGAGACTGTCTTCCCTTCTCCTTGTTTGCAGGGGACCCTTTGCTGTGGATTGAACTGTGTCCCCAAATGTCCATGTATTAGAAACTTAACCTCCACTGTGACAGTGTTAAGAGGGTGGGAAATCCTATAATGGTAATTGAAAGGTGGGGCCTTGAAGAGGTGATTAGATTGTGGGGCCCATGCCCTAGTGAATTGATGGTCATGGGCATGGTTCTGAGGGCTTTAAAAGGAGAGCCAGTGAGGAGGTTAACTCTCTTTGCTTCCACCATCCACCATGTGACACCCTGTTTTGCCATGAAGAGTCACTACCCACCAATAAGGCTCTTACCAGATGTATTCCCTGGTCTTTGGACTTCCCAACCTCTAAAACTGTAAACAATAAATGTTACTTTGCAAATTACATAGTTCCAGGTATTTGGTTATAAGCAACAAAATGGACTAATACCGTTCTAGGCCCTGCCCTTCTGTGGAGCTGCTGTCTGCAGGCCAGGGGGTATTCCGGTTTGTGGTCTCTTGTAGTGATAGGCTTTTGTTCAAAATGATCTCCCTTCTCCATCCCTGATGGCTGCAAACTGTACCACACTGCTATGTTCACTCTGGATATTTTTATCTTCAATATCATCTTCTCAATCTAATTTATCACTAAATATTTCTTCTTGTTAAAAAAAATCAGTCAATTCACAAGGTATATTGGTTAAACTTTTTGATCTTCAAGTAGAAGTTCCATTCTATCACTGGCCAAAAGCATCTGTTAGCATCTTTCACTCATTTCTTAAAAAGTGCTGTCTGGCTAGGCTAAGGCCTGGAATCCTCACACAGCACCAGTTGTCTAGCTTTCAATCCTGTTTGTGATGCCAATTGGAAAGCTAGGTGACCATGCCACTTGTGGTGCTCTTTTACCTGCCAGTAATCCTGAACCAACTGGGCCTATTGTCGAGCTAAGGCTGGGTCTGGAGCCCACAGACCCCTCAAGCCCGTTCACAGGTTGGATCACAAACCCTTCACATGCCAGGCTGGGTTCCCAGACCCCTCACACACCAGGCTGGGTCACCAGACCCCTCACACGCCAGGCTGGGTCACCAGACCTCTTCATGCAGGTCTATGAGCTAGGTAACTGGCCAAAAGGTCCTTGGAGCCATAGGTTGGAAAGCATGGCTGTGCCAGGAGGACGCTTGAGGCTGATGCCTGCCTGCCTGCTTCACTGAAACTCCTCTCTCTCTCTCTCTCTCTCTCTGCAGAACATGCGAATAGCAACAAAACTAAAAAGATACACTGGTGCACATGCACACTAACTCCCCACACAATTTGCTTACAAAGGATGCTGAACCACACCCAACTGGACCTGAGGTGAGGGCCCTGACCTAACTATTCTATTTTCCCAACAAGTGCCATTAGATTTTGAAAACTATGTCTAAGAAGGAGTCTCCAGGAAATGGAGTTTAACCGCTGTGGTAGATGCTGCTTTTGCCCCATCCAGACACCATTTCCAGCTGGTGCACACATCCCTCAGCTGTGCATGCAATCTAACTTGTATTTATATGTGGAACAGGCACTTACATTTACTAAATTCCAAAACACATTTAGTACTTCTGGTGATCGTTTTTTATTGAGGAATATTCCTATAATTGACTATTTTAATACTTCTATCTTCTCTATCCTTTAGTATTTTTACAATTGAATTGTAGACAAAAAAGAACAAAATCTATAGTAAACATAACCATAGTAATTTTAAAAAGTAACGGCAATATTTATTGAGCACTACTTTGTGCCAAGCATTTTCCACACATTATTTCAATAATACATACATAGGTAGAAATTGCTCCCATTTTACAGATGAGAAAAGCAAAGTTTGGGAAAGTTCAGTGACTTGCCTAAGGTAACAGTGGGTGGTTGAGCAGGGATTCCCTTTCATGTGGTCTGACACAGAGCTCACATTCCTGCACAAACCTCAGGATCACTTAAAAATTAATGTTGGAGTGGTGGAGTTGGGCATTTGGAAAGTAATGGTGGTGGTAGTGAGGCTATTATGTTCTCTCTCTCTCTCTCTTTCTCTCTCTCTCTCTCTCACACACACACATGTGCGCACACACATGCACACATGCTAATCTATTAAGTGGTGGTGGTAGTGAGGCTATTATGTTCTCTCTCTCTCTCTCTTTCTCTCTCTCTCTCTCACACACACACATGTGCGCACACACATGCACACATGCTAATCTATTAACCAGTAATTTTTTTCTCTTTTTTTCAAAAAACATGAGAACAATTCTTTTAGATTTAAAGCAACGGTTCCCAGAGCATGACTGGGGGACTCTTGAGGATCCCACACACTCTTTCAGGAGATCTATGAGGTAAAAATTATCTTTGTAATAATATTGTGAGGTCAAAACTGCTTTCATTATGATACAAAGACACTCATTTTTTCACAAGGGTGCTCACAGCAGAATCTTCCAGCAGCTACCTGAAATGGGCTATTGTAACAGATTGAATGAAGCAGATATGCAAATGCAGCTGTCTTCTGGTAAGTCTAATAATAAAGAGATTTGCAAAAATGGCAAAATAATACCATTCGTCTAATTTTTTTTTGAAATAGTAATTTTTTCATAAGAATATTTGATGTTAATATATAATAATTTTAATATTTCTATATTTAAATGAATTAAACATTAAAAAAATTCTCAGTTTTAATTTCTAACACAGTAAGTATTGACAGACAACCCACATAAAAAAAAAGCTTTTGGGGGTCCTTAACACATTTAAGAGCACAGAGAGGTCCTGAGACCAAAGAGTTTGCTCTGTAAATCAATTATAAAATACCTTTATGTTGCAAAATTGAACAAGCATGTCACAAATGGAAATTAACTCAGATGATTTATTGCTGCAGCTCTGAGAGTTTAGCCAAGATCAACTACTATTTTACTAAATCATGAAACATCACTTCCTTGTATGTGTCCACTCTGGGAGGAGATCTGAATAATGTATCCAGAAATATAATCTGCTGTCAGCAAGGCTGTGAGAAACAGAAACTCCTTGAAGCACAAGAAGATTAATAACAAACTACCACAAAACATGTTTCCCAAAAAAAGGTAGACCAATGTGACTCTTCAACTAAGACACTCATTTTGATTTCCAACAAGTGTTTCTACGCAAAAAATGTGTAATCACTACTGCAAGATCATGCCCTTTCTCCACCAACAAAAATGTAGGGAAATAGTGTTAAAGATGTCTATTGAAGGGGCAGAAAGAGGCCTTTGCACAATATTTCTTTCTATGAATTGGGTTCTCATTTCCCTTTTCATGTATACTCCTTTCCTCCTCTTCCGAACCTCATGTCTCCTCCTAAAAAGTCTTTAGTCTTTATCCTTTTTTTAAAGTGCAAAAAATAACATAAAAGATAGAGAACAAAGGAGACAGTTTAATACTGAGAGACCACCCTTGCATACATTGCAACATATATAAAATTATTCAAATCTTCAATTTGAGATTTTAATTGGTATGAGTTATTCTATTAAAATGAGCTACAAAGAGCTATTAAAACTCTAATGAAATAGAACTACCACATGATCCAGCAATCCCTCTTCTGCATATATATTCAAAGGATTTGAAATCAACCTGTTGAAGAGATCGCTGCACTCCCACATTCACTGCAGCATTATTCACAATAGCTAAGATATGGAAACAAGGGCCGGCCTGTGGCTCACTCGGGAGAGTGTGGTGCTGATAACACCAAGGCCACGGGTTCGGATCCCATATAGGGATGGCCGGTTAGCTCACTGGCTGAGCGTGGTGCTGACAACACCAAGTCAAGGGTTAAGATCCCCTTACCGGTCATCTTTTAAAAAAAAAAAAAAAGATATGGAAACAACCTAAGTGTCAATCAATAGATGAATGGATAAGGACAATGTGGTATATATACACAATGGGATATTACTCAGGCTTAAAAAGAAAAGAAAATCTTTCATTTTAGACAACATGGATGAACCTTTGGCCAAAATGCTAAGTGAAATACTCCAGGCACAGAAAGAAAAATACCACACCATCTCACCTATATGTGGAATTTTATTTTATTTTTATTTTTTATTTTTTATTTTTTTAAAGATGACCGGTAAGGGGATCTTAACCCTTGACTTGCTTTGGAGAGAGCCATTGGTGTGGTCATGTACACAACAGTGTGTGTGTGCATGCAGAGGGTGGGGCTGAGACAGAGGTGAGGCTAGATTGGCAGAGTAAAACCAGTACAGAAACACCATACACCACAGTTAAACTCGACCTCTATTGGGAAAGGTTAGTTTTTTGAGTACGCGGAAGACCTCTATGTATAAAACAATTCCCCTATATGGACACCAAGAATTGGAACCATGGCAAGGTTCCAGTGTCTGATTTAAAAGTAACACTCTTGCAGCTTGGCCTATTAAGAATTTATATCACATGGGCCATTCAATGAAGGAAAAAAAAACCTTATTAATAATGTAATATTAAATTTAAAATTATTTACAATCTAAAACACATTTTTATTACAATATGCCCACAAAGTAATATATGAACAAAATATAATCTATAAAAATCGTATTTCATAATCAGATACTGGCTTCTGAAAGTTAGTTCTCAAGCTAAAAATCCTTGGTAACTAAGGGAAAAACAGTTTTAAAATACAATATGTTTCATTTGAGAAATACTTCTATTTGAGATTGGATTACTTTTTGAGACACCATAACAATTTGATTGTAGGCATAAAGTCACCTAACTTTATTAAAATAGGCTAATCTAGATTTTGTTTGAGAGCATATGTATGTACAAGTGTGTAAGTAAACTATAGCCTGAAGTCATATTATTCTTCAAAGTCCATAGAGAATTCTCACAAAACAATTCCAAGATTTTAATTGCATATTTTAAAAGAAAGTTCACCCTAAAAATAAATATATACTTTGGAAAATGAAATTTCAATCTATTTGTAAGCAACCATGGAGTCCCAGTTAAATGACAGCTCATTAAAGTTGCTTTTTTACCCCCTCGTTTTTAATTTACTATAAAATAATCAAAACTATATCAGCATGGATGAATTTCTTGCCCTGAATATTTTAAAATCTTCAATATTTTGTGTATAATATGTGTGTCATTTGAAACAGACCTTTTCCTTAAAAAATACTCAAAGAGAGAAAGTTTGTTTGCATTTTCTTTGTTCAAGGTGTTTATTGCATCTCAGAGGGCATACATGCACTGGATTTTTAAACCGAAATACAAAGAAAAGCCATTTTGAAATTGGTTTTAGGTAATTTTCCCCTATTACAGTTTATGTTATCCCCACAGTAAATTCAGATACAACCACTTTTAAATGGTACCATACATCTATTAAATAGTTTGAAAAATAGGCAAATACCTTTCCAATCCAGTATGCTTTTACGAAGAGCTGCCAAGCCACTAGCAACACTGATCAACAGTGACCTCATTTATGCATCAAAATCTTAAGCCAAGCCATCAGCACAGACAGTATGACAACAAATTAAAAATCAAAGAATACAGTATGTACAGTAAAGGATACAATTCTCTGAATTTGTTTAAATCCTAACCACAATGATACAACAAAACCTACTTTGAGATCAATTGAAGGATGGAAGAACACTAGTCTAGAGAACACACACAAAGAAATACTAAATTAACAGATGTACATAAAATGCACAGTAAAGTAAAAATATTTGCAGTAATCTTTAAGATACAGATATAACTTGGGGTGCTTCCATAATCACTTGAATAGTACATCTTTAATTGCGTTTTCACAGACATGAAAGAAACGGACCCTTTACTTGTCAGTGCATTTAATCAAGAATGAATAAATAGATCAATTTAGATGCAAAACCTGTTAAAGATAATTAAAATATATATTTTAATATAGCAGTGATAAATATGGAATTCTTCCCTTATGATTTTTCATTCTTGATAAGGTAGCTTCAAGGAGAAGTATTTTTTTTTTTAATGGACGTTAACCTTTATATTTTTTAAAATAAAATTTCTTAACATATACAGTGCCACAAAAATAAACATTTCTCACAACAGTTGAAGTTCTTGTGATTGGAAAAATGTACTCCACACAGAAAAAAGTTTTGTATATTTAAGAGTGTTTTTCTTACTATCTGATATTACCACACTACGCTTGTAACAGAGATACAGAAGAAAAGAGAATTTATGGGGAGAGATTAGGGTTTGTCCAAAGTTATATATACATCGAAACCTTCAAAAACACAAACATCTTTCCAAGTGGCTCACCACACAACAGCTGCATCATCTGTCCATGGGCGAGGTTCAGAAAAGCACAAAAGGCATCAGAAACATCCATTCATTGTTTACATCTTAAAACACACAGATAACCCAAATACACTACAGTTTCGAGAGCAGGGATAACAGCTAAGGTAGTACACGTTCCTAATGTTCACTTTCACAGCTGTGCTACACATTTTGGAAGAGAAGTTATGAGTAAGCATTGGGTTTGGTACTGGTGGCTCCCTTTGAAACTCTGAGCATCAATCTTATTTGAAGTCTCCAAACTCATTTTTTTCCTATTCAGTCACAAAAATCGCAGCTGTAAAGAAAAAAGTACTTGAATTAGAAAACAGGCTGTTACATACTTAAACATTTTACCTCCCTTGCAATTTTACTTCATAGTTACTAACTGCAAAAAATCTTTACACAAAAGCTTTCTGTATTAACAAATTCATATTCATATACTTACAAAACTCTTTGAAACAAGTTTAAAATTTCAGCCAGGAAATTTTAAAAAAAACAAAGAACTTTCTATGTATAGTTTCATTTTAGATAAAAATATGTCAACAAAAGTTAGAAATTTTGATACTTATCAGAAATTTTAGAAGTAAGACATTCAGTATCAACTAAGAGCAGCTAACCTTTAAAAAAAAAAGGCAGTGGGGGGTGGCAGTGACTTCCATTATTTTTTGCTTCTATTCAGTTATGGTGTTTAATGAGTCACTTACTAAACAGTTGAACAAGTGACAGAATAGAAGAGAAGAGAGACAGCCCTCATGACTCAATGCCTTCTCTCAGACCACTCCCCACTTATCTCCCTGGCTAATTCATGCTTCATCAGTCATTTCTGTCAAAAAACCTTTCCTGGGTCTTAAGACTTAGCCCTGCAGGGGCCTCTTCTTCATATTATAATCTCTCTCCTGTGAATCCCTGAGAACAGGGACTGTCTCAAGCATCTCTGTTTCTGGTACTTATCAAAGTTCCTGGCATACGATGAGAGCGATATTTAGGCTGCTCTATGCAGTTTCCTTGATCTCTTCTGAAACTTTAATTGTGAAGAAATAAGTGCTCATTGTTTTGTTTGTGCCTAATCAGCCCCACTCACAGTGGAATAGAAAAGCTGGGCACAAGGAGAAATTACTTGACTGAGATGTTAAAGCCTTACGACAATATATTATTAATCTTGTAAAAAAAAATCATAAAGTAGGAATCCAAAAAATCTTAGCAGGCATTAGGCAAAGTTTTTAATAAATATAGGCTGTGGATATATAATAAAAACAGCACTGGACAGTGGTTCAAAACTTAAACACTCTTACTGTTTTTCCTGTGAGTCCTGGGGCAAATCACTTAATACCCAAGGATCAGTTCTTTTAGCTGTGAAATGGAGACAAAAAATATCTGGCTAGTTTATCTCACGGGATTTGATCTCCCACCGAGAAGACTGAAGGAGTTAACAACTGGGAAGTAAATATAAACAGTACTTTGTAAATGAAAAGCAGTATTAACACTGTTCATCCATTTAGCAAATATTTGTTGAGAACCTACTCAATTTGTTAGGTGCTGGGGTTGATAATAAATGTCCTTCCACAGTTCACTATTAATCATTTCATAAATTGTATGAGATATATGAAATTTAAAGCTAAAATGTTTTTTTAATTTATCAATATACAATGTAGTTAAAATTTTAAAAAAAGACAAACATACAAAATCTTAATACCATTCCTATAAATGTCATTGCTTTGAACTAATTTGAAATTTTGAAATTGCCATGAATGTGTGTCTAGCTTTCACTGAATTAGTCACCCAACTAAATTTTTAGTTAGAATATCGATTTAATAAAATATTTTCAGATTTCAAAAAAATAAAAAAAATAAAAAAATAAAACTAGAATGTTAAAAATTCAAAATTCTGCTCGAATGTGGAAATGAAAATGGCAATAATCTAAGCTTTACTCTATGAGGCAACATAAAGATAAACAAAATAAAAATACATTATATTCTTACACTTGATCTTAGCCAAAGGCTGAGAAGCGATATTCTTAGATGATTTCTAAATGCAATATTACAAATGTTAGCTTTCTATAAATTCCAGTCATCATGTAATAAAGTGGAAGTTTTCTAATTTACCAAGTAGCTTGGGCAACTTTTTGCTTTACCTGTATAATCTTTGTGCTTTCTATGATAAGGACAATTTGGAACTTTATTTCCCTCCATAGTTTTATTAGTTATGATTAAAAAAATTGATAGATAGCTTTTAATATTGACTTAAAAAGTATAAACACTCAAAGTATTATTATACACATCTTTTCAAAATAGAAATAACAAATATTATAACTGAAACAGCTAAACATAGTATAGCTCATTATTATAAGCCCGCAGGAAAAGCTCAATATTAGATACCTTAAATTGTTTACAAGAAATCCTTGATGTTAAGATCCGCTAATGGGTCCTTTGCTGGAGGTTTCTTGGGACTCTGAGTGGCAGGTGTAGGGCTTGGAGAAAGCTAATGGGAAAAAAGCCATCCCCAAAGAGCAGAAATAGAAAGCAAACAGAGACAGATAAGCATTAGGTAGAACATATACCACAGAAAACAAACATGCAAAAGATTAGATGGCTAAAATCTACAAGTAGATTTAAACAAGTAATTTACAAAACCTAATTTGTTCTACTTAGTCACAGTGTTGTGTTTAATTCTAGATTGGTTTATTAAAATACAGTACACTTCAAATGATATTTGGCTTTCTTGAAATTTTTTGACATCAGATTTTGCCAAAGTAAAATGTGGAGACTGGTAGAACAATACGGATAAGTTAGGGAAGATGTGAAAAACTAGTCACATAAAGATATTATGTATATACAGTCAAACAAACAAAAAACAGTCAATTTCTCTATTCAAAAGCATTTTTACTTGAGTTATTAGTACCACTAAACTAATAAAGGAATTTAAATGGCTTTTTTTTTTTATAGTAAGAGTGAGTTTGAAGGAAAAATTGAAACAGTTTGCAGAAAGCCACTTAAGAAATTATTTAAAATTATTAGCTAAATATAGTAGGATTTCATGTAAATTATTTTAAGTGAAAAATCAGTCAAGTGTCCAGATGAGCAAATAGTTTCCTGGTTATGAATGTCACAAAATTCCAACATCACTTATCCAGCTCTCTGAGAAGGCTAAAACTATGTATTAAATACTATAGGAAAGAATTGTACTAACCTTGGAACGAAAGTAACAAATAATTAACTTACCTTGCTTCTGTTTAATCAGCACTTAAATTATTTCATTGTGTGACAGATATAACTTCTGGGAGCAGACTTTTGCAGTAATATTAGGGTGCAAGCCTTGAAATATCTCATGTAATCTGTATAGAGTAATAGTTGACATCTATGCCTTGAGTCTAATTAATCTCCTACACTTGTAACATGATGGAAATCTCAGAAATCTGGGACTATGGGGCAGAGACGTATGTTTTTATTGGTTCAGTAAACAGAGCTCTAGAAGTATGGATTTTGAGATTTGTTCCCATGTCCAGAAACTGACTGACTGACTGCATTAGCAATCGGTCAAATTCCCATTTATAAAACTGTGATAATGCTTCATAAAAGTATCAGGAAGGAGAAGTGTAAGACTTGAAGTTGCTTAGAAGATAAGAAACTCAAGGATTGGTCTACAATTAGTAATTAAGTGAGATGACAATATCATGATACTAATCAATTAAAAAAACAGTGGGATAGTTCAGGCTCAATAATGAAAAACTGTTTTGTTTTCTGAAGCTACAAACTTGTTCTCTGATATAATTATGCCTTTTCTCTGATATAGGAAATACAATATAAAAATTGTATAAATATGGTATACTATTTCCTTACTTACTATAAACTCATGTAGTGATTAAAACAATGAGTTTTCATCATATCATCTATTTTTCATTCTTCAAATTAAGAAAACAAATTGATGCTACCACTCGTGTTGTATAAGAAGAACAATTGCCTTCAGTAATAAAATTGTATTAAATCACTTCTAAAGCTTTCGGCACACCAAATACAATAACGTTAAAAAAAACTCAACATTGTTTATTGTTTCAAGTTCGTAGTAATAGAAACATCCTTCTTTTTTTCAAAAAGGTGGTAAATAGCCATGGATCTATTTAAATATCAAGGAAACATTCATGATAAATGAGGTCCCTTAGAATTTTAGTATATCTAGGTTAAACTTAATCCCAACCATTACGCCCCAAACCTTCCTTGCCACCCCCAAAACCTCTCTAGGCAGGGCTCATTAGTCTTCATGCATACTAGATAATTTCTCCTGAAGCCACTGTGTTGGTTACGGTCATGAAGGGTAGAGCTTCTCACATTCTAAATTTCTCTCTTTCAACACCCACCATTCCTTCTCCTGGTCACTGTGGCTTTTGAGGGATTAAAATGAAGAAGGTGAAAGTAAATTTTGGGAACAAGTGGAGGATGAATTTAGAGATGGATCAAGGAAGCAAAAGGGATTAAAATATACTCAGAAAGTTCACAGTAGGTATCCTATGGATAAGACGATATAAATACCCATTTGGTAAGTTAAAAATATTATGGGAGTAAAACCATTTTCTGATATCATTAAATATATTTGAGCTATTTGGTTTAGTTTGCTCTGCATGCTGCTACTAAAGTGATAGATAATTTGGTGTTCTGACTCCATCCCAGTCAAGCACTCATGGTGGAAACCTTTCGTTCAATATACTCTCCCACCTTGTCCAGACAATTTAAAAGAGGAATCAAGAAAGTATGACTTAATTTGACTAGCACTATTAGCAGCAAAACGGTTCAACAAAGTTCATAAATCTTGTAATTTACCTAGTGATAGGACTGTCTTTGTTATTCATGGCAGGCTCCTGGAACCAAACCTCAGAGTTTATGCTAACAAGGTGACCCATGGGACCCCTCCATAATTTATGCTAACAAGATGACTCTGAGTGTAGGCTGGCCAGGCCAGAAAGACAAAACATGTGATTAGAGGGTCTTTGGACCACAAGATACCAGCCTGATCTCTAGGAGGAAGGGGTGTTAGAGATTGAGTTCTGCCACATGGCTAATAATTCAATCAATCATTTCTATATAATAAAGCTTCAATGACACTAAACACTGAAGTTCAGGTGAGCTTCCTGATTTGGCAATAGTGTATGTACACTGTCTGTCACACATTGATACCAGGAAGGGAACAGCCCTGAGGACAAAGAGGCTTTATGTTTGGAGCTCTTCCAGACATCCCCTATACATCTCTCCCAGATATCATCTATGCATCTCTCCCCGCTTAGCTGGATCTAATTTGTTTCCTTTCACTACCATAAAACTACAGCCTTAAGTTTAGCACTTTCCTAACTTCTGTGAGTCATTCTAGGGAACTGTCTAATATGAGGGTGGCCCTAGGGACTCCCAGACTTGTGGCTGGTGTCTGAAGTGAGGGGATTCTTATGGCGACTGTTGCCTCAGACCTTGTACTTTGGTAGACTCACTGCAGTTAGTGTCACAAGGCTCACGCAGACTTTGCAGTCTGAAGGGCTGTGCCTCAATCCTTTTCAGCTAATTCTGGGAACACATAATGAAAACTATAGGTCAAAAGCACTCATTTCTCTGGGATATATACCCTGAATTCCCTAAATGTCTGTTGTTCTCGGGAACCATTCTGAATTAAGTAGAAGAATGGAGGGACCTTAGGACAGTTATTTCTGTTATTTTTCTCCAGACTTCGCACTGTTGTTATTCTGTCTTCCTTGCTCCCTTTACTTCTGAAGCAACAGGTATGAGGATTACAATTACGTAAAAACACTTTTTAAACAGTTTGCCACATGAAAATTTTATACTTATGAGTCAATGTCACTGTTTCGTGGACCTTTAAGAAACTGACCTGTGTGC
The DNA here is from genome assembly GCF_000696425.1 of Galeopterus variegatus. Lineage (NCBI taxonomy): Eukaryota > Metazoa > Chordata > Mammalia > Dermoptera > Cynocephalidae > Galeopterus > Galeopterus variegatus. The sequence continues at coordinate 91,121 of NW_007733380.1, read as the reverse complement.
CAGGCACAGCTGCGGCTCCAAAGGGTGGCCTCATCATGGGCTGTGCAAACATAACTGGCTGCTGAGGCATCATGGGCATGCCTGTCCCAGCAGGTGGCTGAAAGGAAGAGCAGGTCAGAGCATGAGTGGAGTCCACCAGGGCAATACCCTGACATTTATGGCTTTCAAATGCTTCTGACAAATTTTGAGGAATCCAGGTCCACGAGAAAGTAAAATTTGTAGCTGTGAACTATGGGTGCTGGGATACTGGCAGATGGAAGGGGGTCACTGAGGTAGGGTGTGAGCCTGGCTGGCCGCACATCATCGACATCCCAGCCAGGCTTTGTTGTTTATTTGTCTTCTGTGAGCATAATTCTTGAAGAAATAAAAACTTGCTTCTTTATGGAAGGTGGCTCTAAAATTTGCTGGTGATAAAAGTTATAAGCGAAATGTTCTAGTAAAGTGACTAAGGGATTGTGATGGTTAATTTTAGGTGTCAGCATGACTGGATTAAGGAATACCTAGAGAACTGGTAAAACATTACTTCTGGGTGTGCCTGTGAAGGTGTTTCCAGAGGAGAATGGTATGTGAGTCCACACACTGAATGGGGAAGATCACCCTTGATGTGGGTGGGCACCATCCAATTGGCTGGGGGTTCAGGTAGAACAAAAAAGGAGAGAAAGGATTTCCCCTCTCTCTTCTGGAACTGGGCCACTCTCTTTCTTCCTCATGCCCTTGGACATCAGAACTTCAGGCTCTCTGGCCTTAGGAATCCAGGACTTAACACCAGTGGCCATCAGGTTCTTAGTCTTTCAACCTCAGATTAAGAATTACACCAGTGGCTTCCCTGGTTCTGAGGATTTTGGACTTCTACTGAGCCATGCCACTGGCAACCCAGGGTCTCACAGCTTGTATACGGCCTGTTGTGGGGCTTCTCAGCCTCTACAATCACATGAGCCAAATCCCCTATGCAGTGGATTGAAGGGCCCCTCCAAAGCCATTGAAGCTCAATCCCCACTATAAATGTTGACAGTAGGAATTATGTAATTAGGTAATTGAAAGGTAGGGCTTTGAAGAGGTGATTAGATTGTGAGGACCATTGTGAATGGTTTAATGATGGTCATAGGCATGGTTCTGAGGGCTTTAAAATGAGAGCACGTGAGAGTCGATCTTTCTCTCTCTGCTCCACCATTTTTGCCGTGTGATATCCCACATCACTGAAATGACCACCAACGAAGGCCTTCGCCAGATGTGTTCCCCGGACTTTGGACTTCCCAGTCTGTGCAACTGTAAGTAATAAATTTCACTTCCTTATAAATTACCCAGTTCCAGGTATTTTTGTTATAAGCAACAAAAATAGACTAATACACCCTAATAAATTCCCTCTTATATTTATATATCTATATCTGTTTTTTTT